>NW_027062675.1:172800-420126 GCF_032884065.1 Artemia franciscana
CACGAAAACAAAATCTCATGTTAACCTGATCGAGGTGATGATACCAAGCAGTGTTGGGAAATTACTTAAGTAAAAGTACTTAAGTAATAACTTAAATAAAATATCTGAGTACTTGTACTCTACTTAAGTAACAAAATTTCTAAAGTACTTAATACTTATACTTAAGTAAAAAATTGAAGTACTTAAGGGTACTTAAGTCCTCAAGTACTTTCTTCATGACAGAAATATTATACAGGCATGACGCAGGGCGATGCGACGAATTGAACTGCATTTTATTAGTGATGAATGGATTTTTAGTCTTTGAGAACAGTGGCTCCGAAATTTCATAAAAAGGACGCTACCATGGCGGAACTACCATATATATTGAACGGAAAGTTTTTTGCGATAAATTGGGAAAATTCAGAAGGATGGTGCAGTATCTGCCACATGCAAAAACTGCCCAAACAAAATTCTGATGCAACACCGAAATTTCCACAAACGTCACAAGGTGAGTTCTTCTGTTACCGGGAGTTTGCTGAGCTGACTAAGAACGTAAGAACATAAGGAAATCAATTAGCAAAGAGGCTAGTGAACTTGTAGGCTTACTTTTTGGGGTCGTCTGAAGCTGAAGATAATGAAGATAATGCTGGTCCTGATTATAGATCACCTTCTAAAAAAGTTAGTGGAGATTTCTTGGTGCAGACCGTTTGAAACTGACACAGTTAAAGTGAATTCTTTGATACTGGACTATATGTGGATGAAATACGACCCCTGTACATTGTTGAGAAGCCGTCGCTCAAAAATCTGATAACAGGTCTTGCACCTTATGCAAAGGTTTCAGGAAGAAACTCTTTAGCTGAGCAAATTGAAGCTAAGTTTGTTGAAGTACAGAAAGATATGCTTCGTGATTTTTAACTCCCCGACTACATGTTGTTGACAACAACATTTGGTCTGCCAACGACAAAATCTACTTGGGAAAGACTGCACACTTGCTCAACGAGGGGGCTCCCACACTTATGACAGAATTGCTTAACAACTGAATGGCGTATTTGCCAGGTACACAATTGCAGGTGATAAAAAGGTACGAGGGTTTTGACCGATAACGCCTCTAACTTTAGTAAGGCATTCAGAGAATATTCGATGGTTTCCAATGAAGATGTTCAAGACAGCGATGAAGAAAATGAAGATGATGCAGGCAAGAATGGCTCATTCTCTTTTACAAACGTTGGAGAGATACTCGATTCTCATGACGCCCCGGGATATTTCCAACTTCCTCCACACTTTTGGTGTATCAGCCACACACTAACCTGCTTGCATCCACCGATGGTGATAAAGCCCTCTGCGATATTGATATTGCATATAAGAGGCAGTACATGCCGATTTTTTCGAAGTGTATTGCTCTCTGGGATGCGAGGAATAAGATTTCAAAAGCTGCTGATGCTGAGAAAGAGTATATGACAAACAGTTTATAAGACCTATGGTAACCAGATGGAAATCGATGTATGATGTCAAACGTCTGAAGGATTGTTACAAAATTGGAAAGCTTGCTGACGTATCTGATGCTTTGCAAAAACCAAGGCTAACTTCTCGTGATGTGGAAATTCTTGAAGAATACGTGAAAATTATGGAGCGGAAAATTCTATTTCGGTGCTATTTATCCTACATTCATATTTCTTGAAGAAAGATCAAAAAGCTGAGAACGGAACAATCTGGTGCTCAAAGTCTAACCAAGGGTAATGAAAGTTTTCAAAAGTATTTGCTTTTTGCCTTTGCCTGCATCTGCAGAATGACTTTTTCGCTAGGTGGTGGATTTTTACTCGAAAAAGAAACATGCTTGGAGATGGTATGTTTGAAAAGCTTCGCTGTTGAAACGAGCAACTAAGAAATTAAGTTAAGGTATGATTGAAGCTGTAATGAATGTTCTTTGCAAAAATCTTTTCTTTTTATCTCTTTAACTGAAGTAAAATTCAATTTTTTGTGAAACCAGTTGATTTTTTTTCATGAAAACTGTCAGTTTTTCTGACAAGCGGTCGATTTCTCGTCAAATTCTTGCTTCCTTGTCTACTTGGAAAGGAAACGGATATTAAAGAAATGTTCTGCGTGTTATATACTGTAAGTAAAAAATTAGTACTTGAGTACTTAATATACTGAAGAAATATGGAAATACTTTGAGAACTAAAGTACTGAAGTACTTTTTCAAAAGTACTTATTACTGAAGTATATTTTTAGAGAAGTGCTTAATACTTGTACTTAAATATAAATTTCTCTGAGTACAAGGTAATTGTACTTAAGTAAAAAAAAAAGAGGTACTTGGCACAGCACTGATACCAAGATACGAAAGAGTGGGATTATGCTTATCCAAGTCACCAGTGAGGGGGACGATAAAGGAATTTGAAATGCTGATTCTAGCCATGGCACTGAAGTTTATCAGTCAGGCATCGTTACTACAAGTTTCTTTCCAATTGCAGGAATATGTAAATTTTACAAACAAATTAAGTTCTTTATTACCCAAGTTACACATATGGATTAAACACGGAGTTTAGGAAAGAAAAACATTAAGAATAACACCTTCAATTTGAATAAACGTAAAAAAATTTCCTGTAATAAATTCAAAAAGAGAAATAAACAAATTTTTAACAAACAAATAGCCTATTGTAATGCTTTGTATGGGATTTCTTTTTTTTTTTTTTTCTGTGAAGTTTGGGTGTACTAGGTCTAGAAAGTAAAGCTTTCTTTAGTTGTTTTCTCTTCTTTGGGCTTATTCCAATTGAATTCATTTCCTTACTGTTGTCTTTACTCCCCACAAGGCTATAGCCTCTTGGGATTGCCGTTACTTATCTTAAACAAACCCAACCATTACTTCCATTCAGAGATCTATTCCATATATTTCATCAAAACGAAGGCCTTACTTATCGCTGTAATATTTCCCATTTATGATAGCATTAAAGAGTGTGAACTGGATTATATACAACAAAGGGGGGTCAGCAGTTACCACCTCAAAAATTCTATAACAAATTCCATCTTTTATTTTTGTTTGAAAAATTTCAAAATCAGATCCCTTCATCCTAGATCAAAATTAAAACAAGAAAACCATAAACGAACGATAAAAGTTACTATCTTCTTCTGCTTCAAGTGCAATCTTTTACGCCAAGTCAAAAATACAATAAGTTTTTGCTAGAGAGTACACAAGCAAGGTACTAGATTAGTACCAATGGCATCCATCTAATAAAAATAGCTGAACCAGACAAAAACTAGTTTAAATAGTTACTACATTGCCAACTATTAGCATTACCATGGGCAGACTCACATATCCCAGTCAAAACTCTGGCAACAAAGAACCTTTACCTACACAAGAAAAGTAATCATAGCCAATAGGGCTATCGATACCCCCTAGGTTGAGGATATTTTTAGACAGAGCATGTCTTTACCCTTTTTCCTTTTGTAGAAAAGCCATCATTAGTAGCTCAAAGATGTCCACTATTGTTTTTCCTTGACCCTACCCTCCTCGGGTCGGGTACTACTTCCTGGACCCTACCCTCCTCGTCCTTGAATAGCCATATCCCAATGACATTGTTACTTAATACTGAAACTACAGTGATCCAGTCATTTTTGAGCAGCCCTTGGGTATTAGGGCTTCTTATAGAAGAATCAAGAGGCCTACTGTTTTTCTTCTCTTTTTTTACAGGGAATTTTAAACCCAGGATATTGGATCGAAACGTACTTTTATGTCGGTGGCGTTGATGATCAATAATTCTCTCCTATGGATCCGAATAGATTTGCTATCAGAATAAGAAGGTGCCTACCCGACACCTATAATTTTGTTATTTAAAGATTTGATTGTCTCATAACGAAATTGATGATATGGTCAAGGTTTAGATGACATAGAAGGAAAATTTTGAAGGGACAAAATTTTAGACAAATAAAAGACATAGAATCTAAAGCATGAATCGGGAAAACAGCAAAGGAATAGAAGGCGAGGAATCAACGGTAAGGTCCGATTATATACATAAGATGTCAGCAATGTCTACTTGAAAATTAGCTTTGCATGACGTTGCAACTCCATTCAGAATGGTTTCCAGTGGACGGTTATCACTGAAAACTAGTCTCTTAAAACCCACGTAGGTTGAAGACCTTGACGAAAAAATTGCCTAGATCTTGTCGGATCCTATTTTTATAGCGGTCAGTCACCATGAAATCGTAAAAAAAAAGAGCTAAGAGCTCATATGGCACTTCTGACGAGGCAAGAAGAGCTAAGAGCCAAGAGCTCATATGGTATGAGCTCTAACAAAATTCTAAGAATCAATAGATTGATTTAAAAGGAAAATCAGAGCCTTAAAATAAGAGCTCTGAGTCACGATGTCCTTCTAAATATCAAAATTAATTAAGATCCAATCACCCACTCGTAAGTTATAAATACCTCATTTTTTTCTAATTTTTCCTCTTCCTTTAGCCCCCCAGATGGTCGAATCTGGGAAAACAACTATCATGTCAATTCGTGCAGGTCCCTGACACGCCTACCAATTTTCATCGTCCTAGCACGTCCAGAAGCACCAAACTCGCCAAATCACTGAACCCCTCCCCCCAACTCCCCCAAAGAGAGCGAATCCAGTACGGTTACTTCAATCACGTATCTAGGACATTTGCTTATTCTATCCACCAAGTTTCATCCCGATTCCTCCACTCTAAGCGTTTTCCAAGATTTCCGATTTCCCCCTCCAACTCCTCCCAATGTCAGCAGATCTGGTCGAGATTTGAAATAAGAGCTCTGAGACATAAATTCCTTATCAATATCAAATTTCATTAAGATCCGGTCATCCGTTCTTAAGTTAAAAATACCTCATTTTTTCTAATTTTTCCAAATTAATACCCTCTAGCTCCTCCAAAGAGAACTGATCCGTTCAAATTAAGTCAATCACGTATCTAGAACCTGTGCTTATTCTTCCTATCAAGTTTCATCCCGATCTCTCCACTCTAAGCATTTTCCAAGATTTCTGTTTCCCTCCTCCAACCCCCTGTGTCTCTGGATCTAATTCGAGTCAAAATGGAGCATCTGAGACAATAAGATCCTTCTATATATCAAGTTTCATTAAGATCCGATCACTTATTCGTAAGGTAAAAATACTCCAATTTTCACGTTTTCCAAGAATTCTGGTTTCGCCCTCCAACTCCCCCCAATGTTACAGGATCCGGTCGGAATTTAAAATAAGAGCTTTAAAGCACAAGATCCTTCTAAACATCAAATTTTATTAAGATCTGGCCACCCTTTCGTCAGTTACAAATACCTCATTTTTCCGAATTATCCCCCCCCCCCAACTGCACCAAAGAAAGCGGATCCGGTCCGGTTATGTCAGTCACGTATCTTAGACTTGTCTTTATTCTTCCCATCCAGTTTCATTCTGATCTCTCCGCTTTAAGTATTTTCTAATATCTCCGGTCCCCCTCCAACTGCCCATCCTCCCAATGGCGCTGGATCCGGTTGAAATTTAAAATAAGAGATCTCAGTTACGAGGTCCTTCTAAATATGAAGTTTCATGAAGATCTGATCACTCCTTCGTAAGTTAAAAATACGTCATTTTTCTAGTTTTTCAGAATTAAACCTCCTCCCCCCCAATAGAGCGGATCCGTTCCAATTATGTCAATCACGTATCTAAGACTTCTGCTTATTCTTCCCAGCAAGATTCATCCAGATCCCTCCAATCTAAGCGTTTTCCATGATTTTAGGTTCCCCCATCCCAAACTCCCCCCAATGTCACCGGATCCGGTCGGGATTTAAAATAAGAGCTTTGAGACACGATATCCTTCTAAATATCAAATTTCATTGAGATCCGATCACCGGTTCGTAAGTTAAAAATATCTCATTTTTTCTAATTTTGCAGAATTACCCCCCCCCCCCCCAACTACCCAAAGAGAGCGGATCTGCTCTGGTTATGTCAATCATGTATCTAGGACTTGTGCTTATTTTTCCCACCAAGTTCCATCCCTATCCCTCCACTCTAAGTGTTTTCCAAGATTTCAGGTTCCCCCTCCCAACTGCTCCCCCCCAATGTCACCAGATCCGGTCGGGATTTAAAATAAGAGCTCTGAGACACGATATCTTTCCAAACATCAAATTTCGTTAAGATCTGATCAACCGTTCGTAAGTTAAAAATACTTCATTTTTTCTATTTTTTCGAATTAACCGGTTCCATAAAAACCATAGAAATGCGTTTTTTGCGGTATCATAGAAAATTATTAGGCTAAAGAAATTCAACAGCTCCTAAGAGCAGCTAAAGAACAGCTCCTTAAAAAAAAGGAGTTAGCATTCATGCTTCTTTTTTTCCAGATAAATGTCTATTCAGTAACGTTCTCATTTTAAAATGCTACGTTCAAACTGAACATAAACATATCCTGTAAACATAAGCTCAAGCTAAACATGTGTTCTCAAGCTTAACTGCAACTCAGTAACAGTTAGCATTTGCTAAAAAAAAACTATCTTGTTTTCTTTAAAAAGCTCTTAAGAGTCTGATTTCCTAGCCTTGCCTGAGCCTCTAAAAAGGGGAGTCCTTTCCCTATATTATTTAGGAGCTTATTCAGATAATTGCTTAAACATAATCTAGAATTTTGGTTCATGATCTCAGGAAACAGACAATGTGATAATACAAGAAGAAAAAAAAATTCGTTCGGGAATAGGTTGTTGATAGTAAAACTTAATAAGATATCTTATTATTAAAATGTAGGTAAACAAGCATGGCAACAGTGAATGTTTTGGAAAGTGTTTTCTTTTATTGAAAACAGAGGGAGGTGAATTAAAGGCTGACAAAAACAGAGAGAAGGAAGTTGGGTGAGTGTCAACCTCTGCATTTAAATATACTTACCCTATACTGTGATAAAGGACAAGAGGATAGAAGATACTCGTCAAAACCATAAACTTTGAGAACATAATTGAATCTCAGAGAGTCGACAATGCCATGATCAGGAGACATTCTGGCCTTGTTCTGTTTTGCGAGTGTTTTTTCAACAAGATCTTCAGGTTTTTCACTCCAATGAACCCGTATTGCAGTGCGACGAGATGGGTCATCCGGTGATGAGTTCATGATCCTCACATTGATAATTAGGCAGCCTAAAAGGAGTTACGTTTTGAAAATAGTTCAATATAGGCCTGGAAACTAAGGCATTGACTATTTCAAAATTATAAAGGTTATAATTATAAAAAGTGGCCTTTAAATGACGAAGTATCAAGGATATATTATACAGCGACAATTATTCCCATCCCCTTCCTATATATATATATATATATATATATAATATATATATATATAGATATATATATATATATATATATATATATATATATATATATATATATATATATATATATATAAGTAAAACAGTTAAAAATAGGGATGATACCTTTTTATTGATAGTGAATGGATATAAAATTATTTAACTAGATATTTCGAACACATATACAGTGTTCATCATCAGCAGTAAAACTAAAAAGGTATCATCCCTACTTTGAACTGTTTTACTTTCGTCATGGAAAGGCAGTGTGGTCTTCGAAGTGATCTATATATATATATATATATATATATATATATATATATATATATATATATATATATATATATATATATATATATATATATATATATATATAAATATATATATATATATATATACATATATATATATATATATATATATATATATATATATTAACGACTTACGCGCGGGGAGGCTTGGGGGGGCGCGAAGCGCCCCACCAACTAGGTGTTGGGGTGGCACGAAGCGCCACCCCAACAGCTAGTATATATATATATATATATATATATATATATATATATATATATATATATATATATATATATATATATATATATATATATATATATATATTTTTATTTTAGCCAGTTTTCGGTTTTTTTTCAAATTTAGGTTCCAATATTACCGCACACTACCTAACTGCATATCGAGGTTCATCTTAAATAAAAGCAGAATAACAAATTTTTCCACATTTTCTAAAATTTAATTCAAACAATCAGATTTCATTTTCACTAACGTAAGTGCATGAAAAAAGCTTTATATAAATAATAAAATAAACAATTTCAAGAAGTTCATAAAAAAAACTTCATTTAAAAAAGGTTAAGAAAACAAGATGATACCCGACAGTAAAGTACTGGTTGGAATTATTATGTGCATGTTACAAAATTTTGTGCTTTCTAAACAAACAAATCTTACCCCGTAGCGAAAAGAAAACCCAGTAGGAGTAGTAAGTAGGGACAGGTTTAAAAAAAATTGCCCTATAGTGAAAAACAAGATTTTCAAGCATGTGCGCTCCCGGGTAAGATAAGCACCAGTCTAATTGGTATATTTGTTTACTGAAGTTGTAAAACAAGTATTTACTCTTCTTAACAGCAAAACTATTGCAATTTGAGGATTCAAAAAAGGGTTAAAACCTTTTCTTAAGTTCAAATAAGTTTGGATCAGGAAGGTTGGAATCGAGTTTGAAATTCGAGCTAACTGGATCTAGGCTAATGATCATACTTGTTTCCATTCGTTCTTAAACTAGCCTATGCTCAACATACTAACCTACTTCTTGTACTTAAGAAAAAGGTAAAAAAAAAAAAGTTTACCCTTTTCTGTGTTTCATGTATAAATTAAAAAACTTTTCTGTGTTCAATAAATTAAAAATTATTAAACCTTTAAGAACAACATATCAGTACATGTATTCTAAAATGACAATCATCAGCTATTGTTTTTTGTTTTTTTTTCCAGTAAAGTATAAATTATGTTCTGGTCTTGAGAAAGTATGGGGGTTGTCAAAGACATAATTTCCAGACCTTCCAACTGCACTGAACAAAATGGCTGTCTCACAATGTTGATTAGATACGTTTTGGGAATTGATGGGTGTGGTGGGGGGGGGGCTTGTTGCCCTCCAATCACTTTTGACTAATAAAAATGGCACTAGCCCTTTCAATTTCCAATCGACTGTAGTTTCCCTCCAATCACTTTCTACTAATAAGAAGTACACTGGCCCTATCAATTTCCAATCGAATGAGCTGTTTTCGAAGATTCTACGACAACAAATGACCATCTCAAAATTTCTATTAGATATATTTCGGGAAAATAAGAGGTGTGGTGGGGGGTATCCACCCTCCGATCACTCTGAGTCTTAAAAAGAGCATTAGAAGTTCTGTTTACCAATCCAATGAGCCCCCTCCAAAGTGTATACAATCACCCTTTCCATATGTACCTTATATGCCCCCAGGGCATAACTTACAGCTCTTACCCTGAGGGCTGTGGAGGGGGGAGGTTTTTCATTCTCAAAGGCATAATTTCCAGACTTTTCAACTGCATTAAACAAAATAGTTATTTCAAATAAATGGTAGACATGGGAGGGGGGTTGGTTGCCCTCCAATCACTTACGACTACTAAAAAAGGCCTTTCAATTTCAATTTTCCTTTCAATTTCCTTTCCTTTCAATTTCCAATCGAGTGAGCTGTTTTTGAAGTTTCTACGACAACAAATGGCCATCGCAAAATCAAAATAAGATACATTTTAGGAAAACACGAGGTGTATGTGTGGGGGGGGGGTATCCACCCTCAAATCACTCTGAATCTTAACAAGAGCACTAGAACTTTCGATTACCAGTCTAAAGTACCCTCTCCAAAGGTTATACGATTTACCCTTTCTACATATAACTTCTATGCCCCCAGGGTATAACTTACAACCCTTGCCCAGATGGCTGTGGGGGGTTGTCATTCTCAAAGACGAGACCTTTCAGAACCAAATAGTTATCTCAAAATTTTCTTTGGATGATTTTAGGGAAATGGCAGGCGTGGGAGGGGTTTTAGTTACCATCCAATAACTTTCGACCATTAAAAAGAGCACTGGCTCTTTCAATTTCCAATCAAATGAGCCGTTTTCGAAGTTTCTTCGACAACAAATGGCCATCTCAAAATTTCTATCAGATGCCTTTCGGGAAAATACGAGGTGTGTGTGGGGGGGGGGTGTCCACCATCTGATCATTATATTTGCACTCATCAGCGGCTAGGTAGGGATAACAACGCTTACCTTTATCAAGCTTTTTATCTAAACCACGTGGAAGGTCAGGACTAGCTTCCGTATCCGGAGGGAAGGCGTATAAAGCTTGCGACCGTCTCCCGGCTTTTTCCCTTTCATCAAATGCTTTTTGACAAACCTAAAAGAAGTAAATAATTTCTGAAACCGCACTGGCTTATCACGAAAAAACTGAAAAATCATGAGAAGAGATCGAGGATAATTACAGAGAAATATATGAGGATATTTGAACAGAACTATGCAAATACTTCGGTCGAGGCCTCAGCTGTCTCCTGCTGTATAATAAAAAATTACAGAGAAAAGTCCAGAGGATAACATAATAATCAAACCTTAAGCCTTATCATTCCTGTTTCGATTTCCCATGTAAAAATTTCTGGAACCTTGTATTTCTTTGTACTTCACCGCAAGATCAAGATAGAGATGCCATTCGATAGCGAAGACTGTGTTCTTGAAAATGTCTATTTCAATTTTTTTTTTCTTTTTCATCATTTCTTATAATCATGCAAAAACCCTGCAAGTTCTTTGAAAAAATAGGGTCTCTTTAAAAATCTTGCATTTCTTTATCTTCGATCAAAATAAAAAAAAAATATATACACCGTTGCATTCAGCACTTTCTGATTTATTTACTTACGAGGTTAAAATTACAATATTGCTTAAATTTGTCTTTAAAAAAGCAGTTTCAAGTTCTATAAAAAACACAAAATCAAGAATATTCAAATTATCTCAGAGGGCAGACAGGTGCTGAATTCCGGTTTATCGTCAGGAGATTCAATGCAGTGGGGGGTTTTGGGGAGAGAACAAATACGATTGGGTGTACGCAGAATAACTTTTGTGTATCTTTTTCGGCCGTGTCAACTATTGTTAAGAACTTTTAAAAGATAATGGGTAACAAGAAAGCAGCAGCGCTGAATAAAAGGAAAAAGTCGGGACAGTTCCGAAGGTAAGTTAATTTCCTTCTATATTTTTTTTACAGTTATGAACGTAGTAATTGTATTATTGAGTCTATCTTGTTGAAGGTCAATCCAATTAGGAATTAAATAAAAAGGGATTTAGGAATTAAAGTTTTTTACTGAAAGGGAGGGACATAAAACGATAAGAATAATTCCTTGCTGTTCATGCTAATGATTTTTAGTTAAAAAAAGCTTCTTATTAGAATAAACACCCCTTATGTTTTAGGATACGTTCTCAAGAATTGGGACAACAAGTTAAACTTAGCTTGAGGAGCAAGCCTAATATAAGGATTATATTAAGGATTAATTTTGTTCATCTTAAACTTTAATGTTGCTCCATATTTTCGGTTTCAAAAACTGATTTAAAAAAATTAATTTCTTGTCATTTTTCCAAATAATGTTAAGAAATGTGCCACCTCTTTTTGGAAACCTCTCTCTACGAGGGGGGGGGCTTCCTTTGAGCCCCCCTCCCTATTAAAACCCCTATTAGAGTAAATTCCGCATAAATTTTGAGTTCTTGTTTATTCTTGATTTCATTTTTTTCCCTTTTCTCACAATTAGTCTCCATATAAACTGTCTTTTTAGTTAGATATATATTATATTTAACTTATCTGATTTGTGTTGTTTATATTAGATCCTTTTTCAGAATTGGAAAGAAGATTTGGACAATGTTATTCAGGTAAATGGCAAGGAAGCTCGAGACCTGGCTATATCTGATGGCAGAATTTCAGAAGATGGTATACCGTATACTAGAGTTATTTTGGACGCCGGGTGGGATAAAAGGACGAAAGGGCACGACTACAATGCGAAAGCTGGCCATACCATAATTTTTGACTATTATACCAAAAAAGTTTTATTTGTGAGTTCTAGGAATAAATATTGGTACATTTACTCTTGTGCCAGAACTAAAAAGTGCCCCCTCTAGATCACTTTTGCTACCTCAACTGGAACAGGTCTTCTTCAGGAATGGAGCAGGATATGATGGTAGAGGATTTTGTGCTTAGTATCTTAATTCATGGGCTACGATATCTAGAATTTATTGGTGATGGAGATTCTAGTGTACATCAACGCCTTATAGAGCGCGTGACCTATGGAAAGGAAATTGTGAAGAATGAATGTTCTAACCATGTTACTAAGAATTTTACTGGGGATTTATTTAGCCTCACCAAAAATAAATACCAATTCTCCAAAATCTTGACAAAGAGCTGCATATCAAGTCTTACTAAAAATCTTCGTGGTACAATAAAAAAGGGCCAAGAAGATGGGGGTTCTGTAGATAATTTAAAAAATCTACTAAGAAATGTGCCGTCTCATGTATTTGGGGACCACAATAAATGTTCTTCTGGGTGCAGCAAATCAGGCAATGTTGAAGGGAAACTGTCAAGAGTTCCTACAATAGTTGGAGAAGCAGTCAACGACAAGCTTCAAGAAGTCATTCGCAAAGCCCCCAGCCTATTGATCGAGGTCACCACAAATATAGCAGAGACTTTATGAGAATTGTCGTCAAATTCTTAGGTCACAAACAGGTTTGCCGTTCCAAGCGAAATTCCCATAGAGTGCGCGTGACAGCAGCAGCCCTTGCAAATTCTCTTGGGAATAAGTGGCACTCGCACACATTAAAAGTGTTTTTGGCAGAAGCCCAAGTAAAAGAATCAAGAATTCTGCTAAGCGGGAAAAAATGGCGCAACGTGCAAGGCGTCTGATTCCATCTTCATATGAAAGGCGTAGAGGCAGGTACAAGGCACGTTAAATCAGCAATGGTAGCAGTGTCCGAGGCGAATTGCCAAAAAATAATTCAGAATATGGGCCAAACTCCAGATCTTCTCCCTACACAATTTGAGGCTGCCAAACAATTATATTTGAGAAAAATGAAACCATCTATTGACCAGCTCAAGAAGTTGCCCGTTATTACGGTTGGTCAGGCTGATAATCCCAAATGGATTTCTAAAAGAATGGAAACTATTTCAAGCACACGGTTCCATTCTATCTGTGTTCGTAGGCCTGCCACATCTTCGGCAAGGCTTGTCAAAGAAATAGTAACAGGGAAACAAATGTATTATAACTGGCAAATGAATCACGGAGTTGATTGAGAGCCAATTGCAACCGCGTGTTCTGAAAGTAAAAAGGGCCAAGTTGTTCAAAGATCGAATGATTTTGGCCTTTTTGCTGATAAAGATAGACGGTGGCTTGTAACTTCTCTTGACGGGATATGTGACTCTGGACTTCTTGAAGTTAAAACAATAACAAATATTCAAGCAGACAAAACAATAAAAGAAGCTGCACAAGGAAATTTAGTGAGTGGTTTTTTCCTTAGGTGGGATCCTGTTGAAAGCCGTCTTCTACTCAAAAGGGAACATAAATATTATTACCAAATACAGGGTCAGCTTAATATCGTAGACAAAGAAACTTGCTTTCTAATTGCCTTTGTTGACGAAAATGATTTTGAAATTGTCGAGGTCCAACGTGACACAGAATTCTGGAAAAAGATGTTGCCAAAACTGGACTACTTTTGGGAACATTGATTACTGCCCGAGCATACTGACTCAAGACTCGTACGAAATATGGACGTTCGTGAGCTTCCAGAGGTCATAGAAGCTCAATCGAAAATGAAAGCAAAAAAAAAGATGATCTCTTTGAAAAAACGGAAAATTGACGAAACTTAATTTTTGTTTTATGTACTTATGTTTACAGGACTTCTAAACAGACAAAAACACGGTCTATTTTTCCTTTTATTATCCTAAGAACTCTTCTTTTTTTCTTTTAGTTTATACACTTCAGTTTTGTATCTGAAAGTTTTATCCTTTTTTTTTAAATGACGCCTAATAGAAACTAACTCACTTTTTTCTCTCCCTCGTCCTCTTGTTTTATTTATTAATATATTTTATTCAACGTTTATTATTAGTGTTTGATTAGTATGTAATTTGTTGTTGTTTTTTTTTTGGGGGGGGGGGGGGTATTTAATGTTTATTAAATACAAAAACAAATTTTTCAACTAAAAGTAAGGAACATCATTAAAACTTAAACAAACAGGAATTATTACGTGTATGGATGCCCCTACTAAATACCTCGCTCTTTACTCTAAAGTTTTTTAGAATTTTCAAAAACTTCTGATTCTAAACCGCTCTTGTGCTTTAGAAGTCGATCGGAATTGGGACAAGGAGCCTTACTTTAGCTTAAAGAGCAAATTATGAAGGAGGTAGTAACCCCCCTCATATACGTCATAGTTTCTATTATTTTTAAGTTTTAATGATGCTCCTTACTTTTAATTGAAAAAAAAACTTTTTGTATTTAATTTGTGACCGTTTAGATTGTACTTATATCACAAGAAATAAATTTCTATGAAATTCTTTTAGAAGTAAATAAAAACCAAAAAACAATAATTCTTATAGAAATAAAAAATATGCTCTTTTTTTAACCCTGATGTGTTAATTGTATCTCGGGTATTAGGTACAGGTTATTTGTGGGAATTCTTCTTATTTATTTATTTCAACATATATATAATTATAACCAGCAAAGTTTTATGTCTGCACGCTACTCTAACTCTAGTTAATTCTCCAGACTCTGTTTAACCCGGTTACATAAGAATGATAGATAGATAGATTTATTCACACGAAAAGCCCAATTGGGTCATGGTGACATGCCCAAAACAAATGAAAGAAAAAATATACAGCAACAAACATAGACTGAAAAGACATTAAACTAATTATTTAAGAAAACATCACGATACCTCATACCTACCCGGACGAACTTTCCAATATTGTTTATAGTTAAGCAACACCTACTTCTCAAAATTTCCGATATCCAATCTCTCCCCCCCAACCTCCATACCAAATATTTCCAAGCGCAAATCCCTCAACTCCCTACAATCCCCTAAAAAATGTTGCAAAGACTCATCCATCTCTCCACACATAGGGCAACTGTAAGGACCATCCCTCAATCTATTTCTCCCTAAATATTTCCTACGTTCTCCAAGAGGCATAAAATTTCCCCTTACATACATTACCCATTTCAAATCATCCGGAGCCAATCCCATTTTTAGATAAATTTCTTCGTCCCAGTTCTCCTTGACCTCCGCATATATCCCAAGGGACGGCGAGGTGGCCTTCTCATCTTGCCAAACCTGAACTTCCTGAGATTCTAGCCTACTAGCAACTAACCTAGATACAGTCCCTACTATATCTCCTATCCCCTTTCCCTCATTCCAGCAATTACCTAGCCCTACACGGTCTAATATATTCTTCACCTGATTTGGCCACGAATCCTTCCTCCTATCTTGAAGCATCATTAAAAATGCTTGTTTAACTAACCTATTATCTTTCATCGATGATACCCTTTCCCAATATTTAACCATACTAATTAACCTACTCTGTCTCATACACTTTAGTCCTATATCCCCTCTTAGTACTAACCCATTAAACTTATTATCAAGACCTAATATACGCTTAAAAAACCTCAACTGCATTCTCTCTAAATTCAACTGATATTGATCACTTCCCAATTTATGTTTGTGTATTCATTTAAAAAAAAATGATCTTATTTTGATCATTATCAAAGTTGTAATCAAATGTCATTCCGAAGAGTCTATCTAAGCACCAAGTTATACCTATTTCTGTTGACGCCGTGTGGAGTACAATTTTGTAACTGAAATCGAAGCCTGTTGATTTAAATGGGATTAGTAAGATCCCGTGTTTTTTTTGTCTAGGTGATTGTTTTTATTTATTTATTTATTTTTATCTCTTTCTTTTTGTAATTCATTACTCAATTTTTGTCTTGCTATTTAAAATGGGTTAAAAACAAATTATTATTAAGCACCCTCCTATTTTTTGGTCAATTAAAAGGAGTATTAGGGTTTTTAATTTTTGTTCAAATGAACCCTCTTTGATCTTTTTGGACCATTGGTCCTATGCGATCAACCCTGGGAAGAAAAAAAAAATAAATAAACACGCATCCGTGACCCTTTTTGTGGCAAAAAAGTTCCATATTTTTGCAGATGGAAGCATGAAATCAATGCAGGATCAGATTCTGGTTTTCTGATACGCTGAATCTGATGTTGCGAATTTCAATAAGACTTCTTGATTTTTCAGAAGGGTTTCCCCTTTTTCAGGAATCAGTTGAATTTTCTCAGGCTAATAAATCGTATTTATTTGAAATGAGCATAAGTCGACTTTTTAATGTATCTATTTATATCAAAATGTCATTTTAGTTTTGATTACTATTTACCCGAACCCCTCCTTACTTACAGTTCGTTATCACGAACTCTAACCGTTTTCCAGCAGCGCACATTTCCACTTAGTGTTTTAATGGTCATCAGTTGAAAAAACGATCAGACAATCTTTTGGCTATTTGTTTGAATTATAAACTCGCCATGGATCTAAAATTCTCTATTAGCTCTCTTTTATTTATTTATTACAACCATTGAATGTTGATGAGCTGGTGTTGATTATTATTTGTGGCATAAGGTGATAGAATTTCTATGGGTATCAGTGAATTATATTTGCTTGTTTTTTTCAATATTTTCTCCTTATTCTATGATTCGACAAAGGAAGTACAATATACACTTTTTGCTTCCAATTTGCTATTTAATACTACTACTACTACTACTAATAACTCACTGCAGCACCAAGTCGCCTCAGGCCAACACAGCTACGCACGCTCCTCCTCCAACCTAATCTACTTAAAGCCTCCGTCTTTACACACTCCTAGGAAGTTCCCATTTCCTTTAAATCTTTATTTATGACATCCTCCCAACCCGGACAAGGACGACCTGCTTTCCGTGTAGCCCCAGACGATTGGCCAAAAAGGACAATCTTCGGTAATCTGTCATCCTTCATCCGTAGAACGTGGCCTAGCCATCTCAACCTTTCTTTCATTATAGCCCTAGAAAGCGGGATTGAACCACATTTTTCGTACAACCTACTGTTTGAAATACGCTCAGTCAGCCGGGTACCCAGAACAATCCGTAGGCAATTTCTCTGGAAAACATCTAGTAAATTTTCATCTGCTTTTCGGAGCGCCCATGCTTCAGAGCCATATTTGACCATTGTCATCACTGTAGCTTCCAATATTCTAATCTTGGTTTGCAGACTTATCTTTCTATTCTTCCAAACTTTTTTTAACTCTGAAAAAACACCCTGAGCCTTAGCTATTCTACTTTTAACAGCTTCACTGCTCCCACTGCTATTTAATAGACATGAAAAGTATTCCATGAGAGGGAATATTATACAGTTTATATAAACTTCAGAAGAAAATTTGTATCTTTTTAACTTGTCTCCCAATAGTCATCGGTTCCAATTCTAACAGACTTTTGATGTTCGTCTTATCAAAAGCCGTCGATGAACGAACATTTTCAACAATACCTATCCTTCTCTCTCTCTCTCTCTCTTATTGAATTATTATAATTTTTTACTTAATTCTTATTAGTGTTTTACGAGTATTCGTATTCTTCCCCCTTTTCAGAACGTAAAGCCTTTATGGATTAATGAATTATGTTGTGTTGATGATATTTGTAGTTTTTTACTTGAAAATATATTTAATATTATTCTAAAATTTGAGAAAAAGAAGTAGAATCTGTTTTTGTTACTTTCCATTGGCCATTTAGTTGGCAAGAAAAATCTGGCTATGAGTACTGGGAGGGGGGGAGTATTGGAACATATGTAAATTTCCGAGAGGAAATTGTAAGTTTAAGAGAAAAAATTCTCTTGCCGTTATCTATCTAAAGACCACTGACAAGAATGAAAAAAAGTAAATAATTTTTTTTTTTTACAGATTCTTTTTATCATGAATTCTGATCAGATTAACCCGTCGGGTTGTTTTCCCGTCGGTAAAAATATAAAATTCTCTTTTTATGTTAGCTAAGAATGAATTTCATTGGTTTATTTAGACCCGCCTTACATTTTAATTTTGACCAATAAGGAAAATGGGGTGAAATTTCAAAAAAATTTGATCAGCACTTCCTAGCGGAATTTATTAGTCTAGTGCAAGAGGAATTAAATACCTTAAAACAAACACTGAAACTAGAATAAGAAGATCCTTTCCAAGTTAAAATAAAAGGGTAACTGATTAAAAATTACACTACTGAATGGCATTTAAACTTTAATTTTATATAAACCATTTTTAAAGTCAAATTATTTACCAAGTATGGTATCATCTGAGGTTCTATTAGGTAGCGAAACATATTCTAATTTTGCAAACTTTTTCGATAAGCGAGCCTCAGCCATAAAAAGTGGTGGCGGAAGGAATTTGAGCTATTTTACAAATCTGCTGAAAATCTGACAGTGAAAGATCTAACTGTAAAAAATGTCAAATTATTAAGATTGTAATACTAAGAAAGAACAGGTCAGTGTTTATACTCTTTTGAAATTTGAATCAATGACTGAAAACCAACCCTATCACTAAATTGCCTTTCTTATTGTGTACCTAGATTCAGGCAAAAACAAAGAGCAGTGTGTACCTAGTTTTCACATTTCAAGTACTTATCTATATTATTAAAGTAGGAGAACAGTCTTCCTTTCTCCTTCTGTCTTTCTTTTTTGTTTCTATATTTTCTTAGATATTTTATACTTTATATATTATTTACTATTCATTATTTATTATATTTTATATATTATTTAATATTTATTATTATTTTTTTACAGTTACATTTTTTATGTTCGGTTGCGTGGTATGCGTTTGTTTCTGTGTTTGTGCTGTTGCACTGGTAATTTCTTTTTTCATTATGTATAGGAATATGTATTTACGAATATTTATATAGACAATTGACAAAAAAGGATCTTTACCTTAATCTTCAAGAAAGAAACAGTGAACACCATCTAACTTTAGCCATGAAACTGGAAAATCAATGTAAAAAGAAAAAAACTAACAAAGGGTTTTTTGGTATGTTTTACTTGCCTTACCTACGGTGAAATCAAAAAAAAAAAAAAAAAAAAAAAAAAAAAAAAAAAAAAAAAAAAAAAAAAAAAAAAAAAAAAAAAAAAAAAAATCTGATTACTAATCTCAACCCTGTTATATTCACGACTAAGAGTTCAAACTAAGGAAATTCAGCGTATTTTCAGAAAACTTTAGGCTAGGTCCTAAGAAACTTGTAACTCTAATGAATAATTGTTGCAATTTGGAACAATTTTCTACATACAAGCAGCAAACAAAGGTAAGATACATTAAAGAAAGCACAGGAAGCAAATAGTAGGCTACTAAAATTAACGACATTTACGAAATTAACGAAAATTACGAATTAAAGAAATTAACGAAACATAGATTAACAAAATCCTGGCAATAAAGTGAGAAAGTAAAATCAATTTTTTTACATTTATCATAGTTCATTCAACATATCTATTTCCTCTACCTAATTGAAAAAAAAAACATTGCAAATGTTTTTGGACAACAAAAACTGACCTCCTTAACCTCCCAGACAAATCGATTTCCTTTTCTTTAAAACACAAGGGTGAAATTCGAAGAAATTTCTCTTGTCACGGGAGTCTTCAGTACTTACTTCAGTATTTGTACTTAGTTCAGTACTTAGTATGTACTTACGCATCAGTTGTGTATTGTTTGCATTTGTATTTTGTGTACTTTTTCTAATCGTTGTCACTGATGCTTTATTATTTTTAAGAGTACTTTTCACTGACAGTAATTTCCTCAGTTAAAGCTGTGCAATGCTCAAAACTGCATTTTGGCTGAACAGCATGTTTGTTAAGTCCTGGGTTATTTCGTGATGTATATTCTACGAAAGAATAAAGTCTGATTTCTCCCAAAAAGAAAAAGAATATCTTATCCTAGATTTCCACAAATCTTACGTGATAAGCTAAGCGCAGCATCATATACTTGAAAGCTATAACGAAAGCATAAAGTATTTTTTTACACTAACAAGAATACAAAAAGTGTTCAATTGGGTGTCATGTCTAGTTCTTCTTCACGTACAGGCTCTAGAAGCTGCTTGTTCTTCTCTATTCTGTTCTTCTCTGTTCTTCTCTTGTTCTTCTCTAGAAGCCGACAGTTGATGAAGTTTATCCTTTTTTATCGTCTCAAAAAACTGAGACTAGTGAAGCTTAGTGACATCACAAATTGTACGTTGCGTCCATTCTATGTATGTTTTTTGGAGGGAGCGATTCTCTGCTAGAGCGGGCAATCTCACAAATTGTGGCATGTCATATTTTGGGAGAGGTAAATAATTAGACAGTTTAAGGGGATCAAAAGACAAGTCCTCAATTCATGACCAGGTCTTATCTTAAACTTTCCATGAATGCCTCTATGAATTCTTACTTTGCCCCAAAGTCTCTAGATTCAAAGTAAGCGCCTCTAAAAGAAGTGATTTCACCTAAAATAGGGTAATCTCTCTACAAGTGAAAGTCCAGCTCATGATATGCCTTGCACTGCAAAACATGTGATGAAAAAATAAATGGAAGTGAGAAATTCGTTTTCTTAGTATTGAAATAGATTCAAAAGTATATAGAATTATATAAAAGTATAGAACAATTCTTTTACAGAAAAATACTTCTATAAAAGTATAAATAAGTGTGAAAGGATAAAATTTCTCCTCAAGAGAGACCTAAGTAACATGTCTGAAGATACCACCCTATCCAAAATCTGTACAAGATCTTTATGGTTTTCCAAAATAAATTGGCATAATTTCGTTGCTTCTTTCTTTGCTTCGCAGAACTCTAATTTTACGAAAAATAATAAATGAAAGGAATGCCTGTACATACTTGCATTATGCTTCTTCTGAAGTCTTGCACTTCTGGATCTTTGATAGTGTCGAACTCCTGAACATGAACTCCAACAGCTTGACCTAGAACAACTCAAAATATTATTGGCTAGTTCATCCATAACAAAAAAAAACTTATTTTTATAATTTATCTACAGTGTTTATATACCGTCATTACTGAGAAAGTTCTCAAGCATGTGTGGCAACTCTTTTGTTGTAAGGTTTTTCTTGATAATTCAGTTATTAATCACTTCCTTCCTTGGCTGTCACTGGCTAAAGTAGTGACTTTATTTGGATTTTCAGCGATTCTTGAAGAGGTCTCTGACTCACGTTTAAAGTAGCTGTTTTTCAAATCGCCGAAAAAAACGTTTCAAAGGTTAAAAATCGTTTCAAATCATATATTTCTTTGGATTTTACTTTTATAATTGGAAATATCAACTATTTTAGTGCTGTTTTTCTTCTAGATGTTATATTTGTCCTATGTAGTTAACTTTTAGTACTGATCCAACAATAAAAGTGAAATAATATTGCTCAAATAACAGCCCTAACCATTGAAAAATACTTTTTTTTGTGTTTTTATTTTTCAATAAATGAAAAAAAGATCTTTCCCCCTATATTTTCATGAATTGTCTCCTATGATTTATCGATCTTTAATAAATTAAGATTTATTATTTTATGAAAATATTGGGACGCAACCAAATTCTATGTTACACTTTAATTTTATTCATTTGTTAAACACCCATTCTTTGCACGACATAAGACAGAGTAGAGGAAAAACAAAAGAAGAAAAAAAACATGAGCAAGAAATCAATTACGGCACTAACTATGGCCATAGCAACAACATATGACTCTAAAGATAAAACATAAATTGAAAACAAACTTACTTATTACTGCACTAAATACGGTTCAGGGTCAGCAGGTTTAAATATTTTGACCCGAAACAAACGTTTAGCGAACCGAGAAAATGAGCCATAATGAACGAGTCACAAAGAGAATACTTAGAGCATTTGCAATCATACACTAATAGCCTCACTTATTCATATATTATCTCGTCAGTTTTTTTTTTCTTCTTTTTCTATTTTGTGCAAATCTGTTTCACTAATGGGTAATACTAATTCGATTAGGTCATTTTGCGTTTTGATAAATTCAAACTAAAACACTTTTTGATTGTCGAAGCTATACGTAGAAGCTTGCTTTAAACAAACTTGTCTCAAAATTGATGAAATCGTTCTTCTGCAGTTCTGATAAAAGTGGGCAAGGTCTGATGATAATTAATTATCTAATTATGGCGCAATTATATGATGAATGGACGCTGTTTTGACAATTTAAATACATCTAATCGGTTAACAAATCCCCCTCCCTCTCAATATAATATAGTAATAATCAATATGATACGATTATATATATATATATATATATATGTATATATATATGTATATATATATATATATATATATATATATATATATATATATATATATATATATATATATATATATATATACTAGCTGTTGGTGGGGGCACTTCGCGCCCCCAAGCCCCCCGCGCGCATAAGTCGGTGCGCCCCATATTAGTTACGCGCCATTGTAGTTGTGTCCCTGTGTCCCACCTGTGAATCTTCGCTGTCCAATTGTCTGTGCATATAAATAGATTGTCAGGTTTACCGACTCTTGAACATGCAACATATAATTGTCCATGGGAAAAACAATCCGTATTCAGATCTATACCTCATTATTCTAATGATTGCCCTTGAGCTTTGTTGATGGTGATTGCTAATCGAACATTCCCTGTGTCCCTGTCGTCATTTATATATCTCCCCTGTGCCCCCAGCATCCCCGTTGTAGTTGTATCCCTGTGTCCCGGTCGTCATTTGTGTCCCGATTTCCCAGTCTGTAATTTCTCTTTGAGTGTCCCGGTCGTCATTTATATTCCCTGTGTCCCGGTCGTCATTTGTGTCCCGGTCTGTAATTTCTCTTTGAGTGTCCCGGTCTTCATTTATATTCCCTGTGTCCCGGTCGTCATTTGTGTCCCGGGATTGTCAGGTTTACCGACTCTTGAACATCCCGGTCGTCATTTATATATCCCCCCTGTGCCCCCCGGCGTCCCCGTTGTAGTTGTGTCCCGGTCGTCATTTATATTCCCTGTCTCCCGGTGGTTATTTGTGTCCCGGTCTCCCAGTCTGCAATTTCTCTTTGAGTGTCCCGGTCATCATTTATATTCCCTGTGTCCCAGTCGTCATTTGTGTCCCGGTCTGTAATTTCGTAAGTCGACAAACAACTTCACGAAGGCATAATCCTCAATCCTTATAATGACGTCAGTCGACAAACACACGTCAGTATACAGACAAACAACTTATTTATATATATATATATATATATATATACATATATATATATATATATATATATATATATATATATATATATATATATATATATATATATATATATATATATATCATATATATTAAATATATATCATATATATAAAAACTTAGATTCACATTTCATTTTGTTGTGAATAAACCGAAATCAAAAAACAGTTTTAAAACAACCTATACAGAAGCTTTCCATATTCAAATCTCTAAGTGCTGATAAGAATAATTCAAAATAGGCATGATTCAAAAATGGGTTTCATACAAATAAAATTAAAAAAAAAACAAGTTTTTTCAACTGAAAGAAAGGAGCAACACTAAAACTTAAAAACATCTCATACCAAATTCAACAGGCCTTGTGTTTAAGCTGTTTTTCTTAAAGAATTGTGCCAAATGGTCAAAGCTTGTAGAGAAAGGGGCCACCCCCCTCATGCAACAAATAACTTTGGTTCGGTGTAAGTTTCAATTTAGCTCCTTACCTTCGGTTGAAAAAATCTGTTTTTTAACTGACTCGCCCTCCCTCTTTCTAGGGGAAGTTTTGAAGAGACCTTTGTGGGAGACTTAAAAAGACTTTTAGAATTTTGTGGGGTTTAAACATTTCTAGAGGGAGTCTTTTCAAGAGTCCCCATTTTTGTATACAGAGCTTCAAACCTTTACAGTACGGTTCTCTCATATGCTGAATCTGATTGTGATTTACACTTAGCTTACTTGACTTTTAAGGGGCTGTTTTCCTCCCCCTTTTTCCGAAAACTGGGTAACTTGGGCCAAATTTTTTTAATTCTTCTTTTGACTCATCTAAAATTATTAGGTTTTTAGGGTTGTACCAGGTTTTCGTCAGTATTGCCACATTAGGCAGTACCACGTTGCGGGCACGTGAAAAAAAAATAGAAAACCTAGTACGGTAAATTTGACAACGCTTTTCGTTTGTAAAATTTAAACATTAATAGTCTGTTTATTCACAAAGA
Source organism: Artemia franciscana (assembly GCF_032884065.1). Lineage (NCBI taxonomy): Eukaryota > Metazoa > Arthropoda > Branchiopoda > Anostraca > Artemiidae > Artemia > Artemia franciscana. The sequence continues at coordinate 196,825 of NW_027062675.1, forward strand.
CAACTACGCCATCAAAGAAATGAACAACGCTCCACCCTTGCAATGTCATTGGATATCGTCAAACTTTAGGAAGCCAAATCATCTGATTGGATGGCCTTTGAGGTTTTCATGAATGTTGAAGTGAGAAATCTGCATAAGCATCAACAGTATGTGCTGCTATAACAAAAAACTGCATAATTATATTTGGAGGTTTTTGCCGTTAGATATTGAATTCCCGGTTTCTCGTAACTCAGCAAATTTTCTCGTAGCTTTTGATGGGTATATTAAACATAACAAACTTAACATATTTGAAAACAGCATAAATATTCAATTCTTTTGATGCATCTATTGTTATCAAAATTCTGTTTTTTAGAATATCCGTTACTATTGAGCTGAGTTGCTCCTTACCACGAACTGTTTGAAACATACTTATGTGTAATTGGCAATTGGAAACAGCTTTGTTGAATTTGAACTTTGACTTTGAAACATACTTATGTGCTTTGAAACATACTTTGAAACATACGTTGACTTTGAAACATACTTATGTGCAATTGGCAATTGGAAACAGCTTTGTTGACTTTGAACTTTGACTTTGTTCCTTTGAAACATACTTTGAAACATACGTTGACTTTGAAACATACTTATGTGCAATTGGCAATTGGAAACAGCTTTGTTGACTTTGAACTTTGACTTTGAAACATACTTATGTGCTTTGAAACATACGTTGACTTTGAAACATACTTATGTGTAATTGGCAATTGGAAACAGCTTTGTTGACTTTGAACTTTGAAATGCCTTCCAAAACTTTTTAAATGAAAAAAGAACAGACCAAAATACATTTCGTATAAATTGAGACAAATATCTCTCAAAACTGTAACCAGCGATTCGGATGAAGGACATCAAAAGCTGAAACCAACTAAGACTGAAAGCATGTCCCTTGAAATAGCAAGGATAGTGAGAAGGAATCCGAGTGTTTGAATTGGTTAAGTGGAAACCTACAAACCACGTATATCTAACAAAAAAAAGTAGGATAAATATGGAATTCGATTATTGAGTAAATAAGGCTAAGGAAGCTAACTATTGAGTCCAAAATTTAAAAAAAAAAGGAACATAAATGAAAAATCCACAGGCTAAAGTATTATGGAACAAAACAACTTAATAGTGTCTATCTTTCCTTTTGGAGTTGTGTTTAGGAATCAAGGGATTGTCAATATTAGTATTTTTACTGACAAAAAGCCTTTTCAGATTTAATTATTCTTGTTTATCTGTTTTTACGTTTGAATGAGGCAATACAGATGAAAATATGATACTGCACTAAGTGTTTTATAGTTTTGAAACAACCAAAAGAAGAACTGATTATAATAAGATTTTATTTAGAACGATTATATTATATGACAACAATAATACTTTTTCTCCGATTATTCTTGACCCTGATGTGAGTTACTTGGCAGTTAAATTTGGCTCTTCTTTCCTGATAAATACCTGTTGTCAATTATGTCAATTATGTCAATCCTTGTCAATTATGTCAACCTTGTCAGATATCGAACATTTACTAACAGCTTTCCAAAGTCTTGCGCTGAGCTCAAAACTGTTTTAAGCGATGCTACTGAGAATGGAGATGAACTCTTGATAGTGGGCAATTTTAATGCCGACTTAAACTACTACTCGCTCCGATACGCTACTTAATGTTCTATCCCCTTACGTTGCGGGAAAGAAATCACTTAGTTATTCATATATCCACAATTCTTCTAGTGTGTCAGATCTGGGTCACGTTATTCATTGAAGCGGACTACAAACCAATTCTTCAAGCGGACACCAAATCATTTCTCATTGAGGGGTATCAGAATCTATACCATTTACCACTATCGTTCGAAGTATCTATGGGGTTACAGCCAGACGCTTGTTCAAAGCCAGCTTAAATAAGTGGTATATTGTTAGTGCCTAGAAGAAGGCAGATATGACCCTTTAAATGCTCACCCTAACTAGCCTACTAGCAAAGATTTGTGTTCCCTATCACTTTTCTAGAGCTCTTTTTAAATTTGAAATAGACAAAGTTATCAAAATACTTATTATAATCGTTATTATAATATAATCTTATCATAATGATCTTAGACAATCATGGTTTTCGGGTATGGATTGACCAAGATGGGTCTATGCAACAAAAATTATCTCACTTTGATATTCTTGGGATTTGAAACTTGCTATTTTCCATGTTGCTATATTTTTTGAATTTTATTCCCATGGGTCAGTTATTTTTAATCTGGAGAGCACTTTGGATGTGTTAGTCAGCAATTTAACTATTAGCAGCAAAACTACAATAAACTTGAATATTATATACATTTCTTATTTTATAAAGAAGCAAGATCGACAGATATCTCTCTACAAATTTATAGATATAATTCTTATGAGGTTAGATAAAAGATATGAAAAAATTACACAAATAATGACAAATGAGACATCCCTTAAACATACTTATTTCGCTGTTGATCATTTTCTCTATTTTATTCCCATGCGGTTCGATGACTTTTAGTATAGGTTGAAACAACCGCAAATCACACAACATTCTTGATTCATCATAAAACTCTTCCACGGTGGCATCTGTAGTAACGCTTTTAAAAATATACGATGAGGGTTCACTAATCTTGTGATGGAGAGGATATTTCTTTATTTCTCTCCATAGGTTTCCTGTAAAAATAAAAGGAATAAAAATTCAATTTACTATAACATAAAGAAAGAAAACGATCCAAAAATGGGGTTTTTAAAGGCCAAATTAAAATACTGAAGAAAACACAAAAAGCGAATACTTCGAGAGAACAACCGCCTCTCTTCTTCAGCACGAACAAAATAATATGATCAAGGAAAAAACAAGTGCGGAAAGTACCATAAAACCAATGAAAAAAACACCAAACAATTAAATAAAATTCAATAAAAGACCAAAAATTAAAAGAATTAAAATCAAATACCTTACAAACAATAAAGTGAGTTATTCATCAAAATAAATAAAAAATATGCGTCAAATCAAAACAAATTTGAACTGCCAACGACGGGTACTAACGAACAACGTTTCACCCCGTCTCAGACTTCTTTGACCACCACTATTAATGAACAGCTGAAGAAAAAATAGCACACAAAAAATTTGAAGGTATTTAGAATGTCTTTTCCTTTTACAAAGCTGACAAAAATTCTGTCAAAGATCTATTTTTGCAAACACAAACTTAGGCCTGAGCCAACTACCCTATTCAAGTTCTTTATTTTTCTTTAACTATACATATTCAAACTATTCACATAAAATCCCCGGCAGGGGATTTTATTAAAAATTTATTAAACTTTTATTAAAAATATTCTCAATATTTATGCGATAGCTGAAGGGCCGGGAGCTACTCACAAATTAATATTTACTAATTAGCAGAGCTTTGATTTTAGTTTTTAATCTAGACCGAAAATCTAGACCGTTCGGAGACAATGAAAGGCACAGGAAGCTTACTTAAAGGACGAGTACTATATGGTCGGACTGAGGGAGGGCCTGGAAAACATGATTTAAAACAATCTGGTTGCAGATCCGTTAGATAACGGACAGGGAAAAGTATTCATTGAAAAGCTAAAATTTGTCTAACCGGAATGATATTAAAATAACTGTAAAGACTCTTAGTTGGAGATTTACAGGAAGAGAAACTGAGGAATAAAATAACATCTCAAGGATTCTCATTGCTTTATTTTGTAACTTCACAATACGAGAAATATGTGACTGAAACGTACTCAAATAAATAATGGAACAATAATTAATATACGAATGAACAAGAGAAAAATAGACTGATTTTAATGCATAAAAAGACAGGAGAAATTTAAGACGATGCATTACACCTACGTTCCTTCTTAACTTAAGCCTTAGGCTAGCGATATGAGTTTTCCAGCTTAAATTCTGATCAACAATGACTCCAAGATACCGAGTTGTTTGCACTCGATTTATCTTTATTACTCAACCTCCAAATGTGACTTCAACCTCTTGTAACGCTGGTACTGCAGTAGAAGTTCTTGAAAAAAAACATAAGAAGAGTCTTTGAAGTGTTGACAACCAATTTGTTACAATGGAACCAGTGAAGCATCTTTCTCAGTGATAATTCGAGATTTGATTTTAGAGATTGATGATCTATGTCGCAGGTAGAGTTGGCTGTATCATCAGCAAACAGTAAACTGAGATCCATATCAGTCCTATGGCAGGTTAGGCTTAGAGGGAGATCGTTTACATAAATAAGAAATAACAGTGGTCAAAGTATGGACCCCCGAGGAACTCCAACAGCATTAGATAGATTTTCCTCATCTGAAATGTCGCCATTTGCATCCAATATTTGTTTTCTGTCCTTGAGGTAAGATTCAATTAGGAGACTCGCTTGTCCCCTAACACCGCAATTATGTAGCTTGGATAGTAGAATTTTATGGGAAATAGTGTCAAAAGCTTTTTTTATGTCATCAAATACTGTTGCAGGTAGCAAACCTTTATCCATGGCATCATTCAAAAACTGGGTTATTTTTAATATTGCATGTTCTGTAGAGTATGAAGACCTGAATCCAAATTGAAATGGGCTGAAAAAATTTGTTTTCTTCAAAAAACTGTTCAACCTGTTATATATACACTTTTCAACAACTTTGCTAAAAGCGGACAAAATGGAAATAGGTCGATAATTGGATGGATCTTGCTTGTTTCCACGTTTATGTAGGGGAATAACTCGAGCAGTTTTCATCACTTCAGGGAAAGATCCGTGTTTGAAGCATAGATTGACCAGATGAACCAGCAACTGAGCATAGCATCCAATGGTTTGTTTCAGTAGATAAGTAGATGAGCAATCGGTTCTTTCAGAATGTCCGTTCTTCATGATTTTTACCAGATTCTTGAGCTCCACTTCAGTCACGGTAGAGAGAAATATGGAGGAATCGACGAGATGTGGTAGAAAGTCGCGAAATCCAGATTCCAGATCCAAGCAGTCATTCAAATTACTGTTTACGGTGGCCTCTCCAATCCTAGGAAAATACTGGTTCATTTCCTCGACTACCTTTTGCTTACCATTCACTGTTGATCCATCCGATAAATTCATTGATTCGCGAAGCCCTTGACTTTTGCTTTTGATAAGACACTCGTTAATTATTGTCCAGGTCTTTTTTGGAGATCCTTCAGCTTAGAGTAATAGTTTCTCAAAATGAATCTTCTTGGCCCATCTTATCAGTCTTGTAAGATGGTTTTTATAGATTTGAGTGTAGTTTCATTTTTGATGTGGGAGAATTTATGTATTCAGCGTAAAGTCGATTTTTTCCTCAATACTCTTAAGCAAGCCTCTCGTTATCCATGGCTTTACGGGCACAAGAGACTTTTTACACCTTTTCTTCACAAGAGGGCATGTTTCATTTAAAGCATTCTGAAATGTTTCAGAAAACGACCTGGATACAAATTCAGCGTCATCTGACTCCAAGCATTGCGACCAATCAGTACAAAGTAACTTGGCATTTAATAGCTTAACCGAACCTTGACCCATCCTCCTACATTTTTTCATTTGACACTTTTCACCGGAATACCGGAGAAATTCGCTCATGAGAATAAAATAATCAAACAGACCCATAAGTGTCACATGACCCAACAGGGAAATTTACAAGTTGATTATCAATAATAGATGTAATTTTATTCAATTACCCTTTCACCGTTGCTATGAGAGGGTCTTCCATTTTAGTTTTTGTTTTAGTTTTAAGGTTTGGTATTTATATTATCCCCAACACCCCAACACCTAGTTGGTGGGGGCGCTTCGCGCCCCCCCCAAGCCCCCCCGCGCGCGTAAGTCGTTACGCGCCATAATAGTTACGCGCCATTGTAGTTGTGTCCCTATGTCCCACCTGTGAATATAGATATATATATATATATATGGTTTTAACTACGTAAAACTTGCGAATATACAACATTCTTTGCTGTCCCATTGTCTTTGCATATAAATAGATTGTCAGGTTATCCCCCTGTTTCCCCCGGTGTCCCCGTTGTAGTTGTGTCCCTGTGTCCCGGTCGTCATTTATATTCCCTGTGTCCCGGGTCCCGGTCATCATTTGTATCCCGGTGTCCCGGTCTGTATATACATTCGTTTTTTAGTTTTGTTTTTCTCCTTTATTTTTTTCCTTTTTTTTTCTTTTTTAGCTTATTTAGATTTTTAGATTTTTTAGTTTTTTTTATTAGTTTTTAGTTTTTATTTCTTTTTAGTTTTTTTGTCCCGGTCGTCATTTATATCCCCCTGTTTCCCCCGGTGTCCCCGTTGTAGTTGTGTCCCTGTGTCCCGGTCGTTATTTATATTCCCTGTGTCCCGGTCGTCATTTGTATCCCGGTGTACCGGTCTGTATATACATTCGTTTTTTAGTTTTGTTTTTCTCCTTTATTTTTTTCCTTTTTTTTTCTTTTTTAGTTTATTTAGATTTTTAGATTTTTTAGTTTTTTTATTAGTTTTTAGTTTTTTTTTCTTTTTAGTTTTTTTGTAGTTTTTACCTTCTTTTTAGTTTTGTTAATTTTTTTTTTTACTTGTGTCCTGGTCGTCATTTATACTCCCTGTGTCCCGGTGCTTTGTTGATTGCTAATCGAACATTCCTTTTGTCCTGGTCGCTTTCTCTTTGAGTGTCGTCATTTATTTTTTTCTTTTTTAGTTCTTTTAGTTTTTACCTTTTTTAGTTTTTTTTTAGTTTTTAGTTTTTTTAGTTTTTTACCTTTTTTTAGTTTTTTTAGTTTTTTAGCTTTTTTATTTTTTTTATTAGTTTTTAGTTTTTTTGTAGTTTTTGCCTTTTTTTTTAGTTTTTTGTCCTGGTCGCTTTCTCTTTGAGTGTCGTCATTTATTAGTTTTTTCCTTTTTTTTTTTAGTTTTTTATTGGTTTTTACCTTTATTTTAGCTTATTTTTCAGTTTTTTCCTTTTTTTTAGTTTTTTTTTATTTTTTATTTTTTTTAGTTTTTTACCTTTTTTTAGTTTTTTTAGTTTTTTTAGTTTTTTAGCTTTTTTACTTTTTTTATTAGTTTTTAGTTTTTTTTTGTAGTTTTTGCCTTTTTTTAGTTTTTTCAGTTTTTTTTTTAGTTTTTTATTGGTTTTTACCTTTATAGTTTTTTTAGTTTTTTAGCTTTTTTATTTTTTTTATTAGTTTTTAGTTTTTTTTGTAGTTTTTGCCTTTTTTTAGTTTTTTCAGTTTTGACGTCACCTAATCCAGTTTTTTCAGGTGACGTCACCTGACACATCCATCCACACATCCATCCACACATCCACAGACAGACAACTTATTTTTATATATATAGATATATATATATATATATATGTATATATATATATGTATATATATATATATACATATATATATATATATATATATATATATACATATATATATATATATATATATATATATATATATATATATATATATATATATATATATATATATATATATATATATATATATATATATAAAAAAAAACTTTTTTCGAACTGATTCCTTTTTCCACCTTAGAATGATCTTCACATGCAATGTCTATTATTAGCATCAATAGAGGTTTTCTGTTCAATTCAAGACTTCTTTAAACATCAAGAATAGGTATGTAAAGATTTTCAGCATGCAGTTCAAACATGTGTTAAAAGGAATATTCTTTTATTATGACTCAAGTTTGGGACAGATCCTCACTCAAACGGTTTTGGACATCGTATACCTGATTGGTAAGCAGCTGCCCACTTTTATCCTCTATGAAGGGGCAAGGGTCTGTTTGCGCGCCGGAAAGCTTCGTAGTAAGCATATAAACGACCCTACCATCACCCGGCCAGCTGCTCTTTCTGTCTCCGCTGCTATGTATTCAGCATAAGTTCTCTTGTCATTCCTGGCAGACCTTTTCACTCGCTTATAGGCAAATTTATACAAAATACCTTAAGTTCTTGAAACCTTCTACCCCTAAACCTCCTCCCTCTAATGCAACTATGACTTGAGGTGCTCAATTAAGTTAAAATCAAGTGGAATAACATATACAAAGAAACCGTGCCTGCCGACACCATTGAGAAATTCAAGATTCAAGTTTACATAGACAGGTCTTTCAGCCCATCTATCTTCTAGTACAAGACACCAGCAAGAATTTTACAGGATCCTGAGCTTTACCTTGCAGAAGAGAGATTCAAGGTCATTTAAAGCAATTAAAAATTCTTATTTGACCAAAATATTCCATTCTAAAGAAAAGTCAGGTCTAATGTCTTGTACTGTAAAATTTACTAGAGTGAAACCTTTGTGGTATGAGGAAATATTTCAGTTTATAGGTAGCAATTGAATTGTTTCTACATGCAAGACAGAGACTTTCTGCTATCTGACAATTTGACGGCAAACTGACGAGTTCCAAGTGTCAAAATTAACATTTGTAGTGTGTATGTGAGACTTGAATTATCCTGAAAAAATATGACAAAACTTTAAAAAAAAATGCATCCAACGGACATTAATTCAGATCAACTCAAAAGAACCATATCACCATGGCCCACAGCCCAGCAAAAGCAGACTCTAAGTCAAACATGAAAACAGCACATATTTTAGTAAGACTAAATAAAAAACAAGTTTTTCTAACTGTAAGTAAGGAGCGACATTAAAACTTAAAACGAACAGAAATTATTCTGTATTTAAAAGAGGTTGACCCCTCCTCAACGCCTCGCTCTTTACGCTAAAGTTTGACTCTTTCACACAACTCTACTTTTTAAAACAATAAAAAACTTTAGCGTAAAGAGCGAGGAGTAGAGGAGGGGTCACACCTCTTTAAAATACGGAATAATTTATGTTTGTTTTAAGTTTTATTGTTGCTCCTTACTTGCAGTTAAAAAAACCTGCTTTTTTATTTGATTTCTGAACGTTTTTTAATTAATGCATGTTTTGATTTTGGCTCACCGCACATGAATAATGAAATTTGCACATTACTATTTTTTTTATTTTTTTTTTTTTGGCTAAATGGCTTTCTCATAGTTTTGACCGGACGATTTTAATAAAAAAAAAAAAGGGAGTGGGCGAGGAGGCCTAGTTGCCCTCCGATTTTTGGTTGCTTAAAAATGCAACTAGATTTTTTATTTTTTTTTATAAATGTTTTTGTTAGTAATAAACATGCGTAGCCTACGAATTAACTTAAGTAACAAACTTCTATATCTGTGTATTTTTATTACGTATATGAGGGGATTCGACCCCCGGTCAATACCTCGTTCTTTACACTAAAGCTTGAATTTTGTCCCAAATCTTTAAGAATGACCCCTGAATCACAAAGGTCTTAGAATAAATAGTTGAAATTGCTAAAAAATACTTTAGCGTAAAGAGCAAGGTATTGTGGAGGAGACGAACCCCCTTACATACGTAATATTTTGTGTTCGTTTTAGGTTTTAATGCTGCTCGTTACTTCCAGTTGAAAAAAAAAATACTTTCTCATTGTTTTTTCTTAATAATGCTAGAAAATTCTGTGCCCCCTTTCAAGAAAATTATCTTCCCTCATGAAATATTCCACCATGGAAAGAAGCTCCCCCGTAACCTCCTCCCCGCAACCCACCCCCACCCCAACGCGAAAAAATCCCCCTGAAAACGTCTGCATACTTCATAATTAACAATCACTATATGTAAACAATGGTCTAAGTTAGTAACTTGCAGACCCTCCCCCGGGGACTGGGGGCTATTAAGTCATCCCCAAAAACATAGCTTGAAGGTTTTCGACTCGGCTGAACAGAATGGCTATCTCAGAATTTTGATACCGTGAATTTGGGGGGATATGTAAGTGGGAGGGGGCCTTTTGTAGTTACAAAATCTTTAGGTGTTAAGTCAAATATTTCTGTTTTTGTATTAACCTGAATTCAAAAATGTGACTATTGCTTAGTAATATCAAAAAATTCAGCCTAAAGCATTGCTGAATACTACCCAACTCTGGAAATCCTTATTTGATTTTTCTTGATTATTTTTTCAATGCTTTACCTCTTCAGCCAGAATACAAAAAAAAAAGAAAAAAATTCTAGCAGCCCAGCTCTCTTAAACTTAGTTCTAAAATTTTCCTGTATAGTTTATGGATTTCAAGAAACATCTTTTTGTAGATTCTGATAGAATTTCGTAATAAGTGTGGTGAATTCTGTGAAAAAAAAGACGGATCATGAACTAGTGAAACTACAAAATAACAATATTACCTAAGAACACTGCTAAGGTATACAAATGGAGCTTTCAGTCATGGATCTGCAGTTCAAACTAGGGTCCTGGGAGATGCTGCTAATTCCAACGAGTCCTGATCGCTTCTTAGGTAGAACAACAAATATATAAAATTTGGCATATACTTATAAAGCAGTTTGTGGTAACGAACTGTAACGAACTACGGCCAGGATGTATTTATAGGCCCACTAGGCCTGACCCAAGGGGTACACAATGCCGAAGGGCACAGAAAAAAACTGAGCAATTTCTTCTTTCTAAACAAAAACTGGACTGATGTGATTTACCATTAAGGCGACAGGTGCACTTTTCTACTGTGTTGCCTATTCACAGAAAAGTGATTTTTGAACAACACAGGAATTCAGAGGCTACTTAGAAACTGTCAGATATCTCCTAAGAATGGCAGCTGAGGGCTTGGTATCACCTCTCTCTTGAATTACTTTTGGCTCATCACGCATCAGTTGCTTTCTATTCAGGACTTTCACTCTCCCCAAATTTTCAGGGATTTCCCTGTAAATCCCTTGGACCTAGGGGTGCCAAAGACAAATCCAGCCCTGATGCTACTGCTAGTAATACTACCACTGCTAATACTACTACTACTCCAACTACTACTACTACTCCAACTACTACTTCTATTGCAACTACTACTAATGCTACGAGCATTAAGCTGTTAATTTCAGGAAGTGTTGAGGGGGAAGTTGAACTAAATCAAAACATATTATGCACATACAGATTATAAAAAGGGCATATCAGCATAATCTTAGAAACTGCTATGATAGCAACAGTTGATCATATTAAGTTGAAACTTCCAGAGCTTGACGAGGGGGATGTTCAACTGACCAAAAGCAAAAATGTTATTAATACTCCAGCTACTAGTACTATTACTCTTAATAATACTACTAGTTCTACAAACACAACTGTACTGTACAATACTATTGTACTTCTACTAACACAACTACAGCTATTGCTAAGGGTATGAAGGTGAAATTTTCAGGGAATACTGAAGGGGGTGAGGATTGAACTGACTCACAACACACCATATGCATGCAGGTTGTCAAAAGGGTGTATCAGTAATATCTTAGGAATGGCTTGGGGTCTGAAATTGAAACTTACAGGGCTTGTTGTGCGGGATGTTGAACAAACCAAAAGGCAATATTTGCATCCTACTGCTACTATTACTAAAACTAAGGCTAGTAGCACTAATTCTACTGCTAATTTTATTACTACTACTACTGTTATTATAGCTAAGGTTATTGAAGCAAAAATGTTAGGGAATTTGAAACAGTCTTGAACTAACTCAAAACGCACCATGTGTATACTAGTTGTGAAGAGGACATCAGCAGTGCTTAAGGAATAGTTTATGGTACTAAGTTGAAACTTTCAGCATGTGTTGAGGAGAATGTTGCGAAAAAAAATAAAGGTGCTATGTACTGCTACTAATGGAACTACTACTGCTAAAACTATTACTGCTACTGAAGCTAAGGGCATTAAGGTGAGGCTTTCAAGGAATATTTAGGTGGAAGTTGAACTAAATCAAAACAAACCATGAGCATGTAGATTGTCAGAAGGATACAACAGCAATATTTCAAGATTGGCTTAGACTATTAAATTGGATCTTTCAGGGTAAGTTGTGTCAGATTTTGAATAACCAAAAGGCACTAAGTGTATACTACTAATATTACTACTACAATTGACATAACAAATGAGGCAAAGGGTATTAAGGTAAAATATTGAGGGAATATTTAGGGGGATTTTGAGTTGATTTAAATGTTTAGAGGTAGATGAAAAAAACTGTGCGCATGCAGGTTTTAAAAAGGCTATATGAGCAATATCATAGGTAGCACAGAACTATCGTAAAAACTTCCGTTATTAAACTAGATCTTTCAGGGAATATTGTGGTGGATTTGAACTAAACAAAAGGCATTATTTGTATACTACTAATATTTCTACCGCAATTGCTGTAACAAGTTAGGCTAAGGGTATTAAGCTGAAAATTTTAGGGAATGATTAGAGATAGTTATAGTTAATGCAAATGTTTAGGGGGATATGAAAAAAAATAATAAATGCATGCAGGTTAACAAAAGGAGCTCATTTGATTGGATATTAAAAGCTCTAGTGCCCTTTTTAAGAGTCAAAAGTTATTGGTGGGCAAGTAGCCCCCCTCCCAAAGCCATTAATTCTTCAAACACATCTGATAAACAATTCAAGATGGCCATTTTATTCAACATAGTTGAAAGGTCCAATAACTATGTCTCAAGGGATATTGGGTATGTCAAACCCCCACAGTTGTGCCCAACAAATGAGCATAACAGCAACATCCCAGGAACAGCCGAAGTTGAACAGCTGAATTGAAGTTTTAAGTTGAAACTTCCAGTACATATTGAGGGGGATATTGAAACAACCAAAAGGTACTATGTCCATATTGCTACATATATAACAATTACTGCTATTATTCAACTACATCAAAATAATTTAAGTGTATCCAGGTTTTCAAAATGGCTTAGGTGGGATATATTACAACTGGAAGAGGGTATAAAGTAGAAACTTTCAGGGAAAATTTATGCAGCTTTAAAACTAATTAAAAGACACTATGTCCATATTGGTTGTCAATAGAACATCTCACTAATATCTCAAGAATGGCTGAGGGTATTACTTGAAACTTTTAGGATTACAATGATTGATACTTCTGATACTACAATCGAGCTAAACCAAAAGGGTTTAAGGGCATGTAGGTTACCAAAATAGCATAGAAACAATATCTTTGCAACAGGAGAGGGTATTGAGTTTTTATTTCCAGGGATGGTTGAGATGATGTAAAACTAAACCAGAAGGTACTATATGTGGCAGATTGACAAAATTGACAAATCGACCTCCTAGGATGAGTAAATCACGGTTTGGTACTGTTCTCAATGACTGAATCAGAACATTGTAGAACTCGTCAACTATACTTTCGTCGTGGCTCTGGTTGGTGCATAGACTGAGATGACAGTGATGTTGAACAGGTGACCTTTAAGATGAGTCTTAGCCAAACAGGGTGAGATTGGCTGCCATTCAACTAGGGATTTTGCTGCTCTAGTACTGAGGGGGAGATCAACCCCTTCATTACCACAGGCATTGCTAGGTCCATAATTGAAAAAGTGGAATCCGGATTTTCTACCAGGGGTGGAGACAAGCTCATCTTCCAGATTTTCATTTAGCTGGGTTTCAGATACACACAGAAAACCTATGCAATATCTTTCGCATTCACCTGCTATGAAGGTCGGGGTTGCAGGGCATTTCAATGAATATGCGTTCCAGCACACTACACTGAGGGATTGTCAGTGTTTCAATAGGTGGTCAGCTAGTTCACTTTAGGCCAACCGTATGGGGCTACACGGAAAGCAGATCGTCCTTGTCTGGGTTGGGAGGATGTCATAAATAAAGATTTAAAGCAATTGGGAACTTCCTGGGAGAGTGTAAAGAAGGAGGCCTTGAATAGATTAGGTTGGAGGAGGAGCGTGCGTAGCTGTGTTGGCCTCAGGTGGCCTGGTGCTGCAGTGAGTTATTAGTAGTAGTAGTAGTTCATATTTTGTTGGAGTCAATGAAGCCCAAATGTATTGCTTGCCAGGAATGTTGTAGTCAAAGTTGGTTTTCTAATTCTTTGTGCCATATCCATTGATTTGTAGGTATATATTTAACTGACAGGTTCCCAATCCAATGGCACCCCTTCTGTGTGTTTGCTGGCGTTTGCCAAGGTTGGGTTGGCAGGGCTGTTGCCACCCTTCTGGCATGGTGAGGCCATGCAGCAGGATTTCTCCCTGATGATATACTTCATTACTAAGCCTAATTACTTCTACTTAGGCTACTTCACCTTTACAACTACTATTGAGCTAAATCAAAAGAGTTTAAGTGTATCCTGGTTGTCAAAACGGCAAAGATACTATATCTCAGGAATGAAGTAAGGTTTCGATTTCAACCTTTCAGGAAAGTTGATAGGGATGCAAAACTAAGTGAAAATAAAATATGTTTAACCAGATTATCAAAAATATGTCTCTGCAATATCCCAGGAAAAACTTCAGGTTAAATCCAGATGTTAGACCTTCAGAGTATGTTTTGGGGAAATTTAAGGTAAATCAAAAGATATTATGGGCATTGAGTTTTATCCATACAGTATATCTACATCTCAGGAACAGCTATGGCTATTAAGTTAAAATTGTCATGGCATGTGGAGTTGGAGATTGAACTAAATCAAAACTCACTATGTGCATCCATTATTGTTAAAAGGTGTATCTCCAATACCTCAGAAGGCGCTAAGGAAATAAACTTGATACTTTTAAGGCATGTACAGGGGTATAGTTTCTTATCATTTGTCTATATTTATGTTGCAACATAATGGGGGTTAGAATTCCATCAGCTCTACGCAACCTCAAGATATTGCAAATTCTCCACCCAAAAGTTTATACACTTTTCCCTATACCCATTAATCCAAAGCACTACATTACAACTACTATTAATCAAACAATTCATGGTAACAAACTGTAGTAAGGAGCAACCCGGCTCAAAAGTAACCGAAACTCTAAAAACTGGAAAAACGATAACGATAACAAAAGAACTGGAAAAATTTTTTGATACCAATAGTTACATCAAAAGAATCAAATTTTAATGCTGATTTTAAATATATAAGTTTCATCAAGATCAGTTGTACCTATCAAAAGTTACGAGCCTGAGAAAATGTGCCTCATTTTAGAAAATAGGGAAAAACACCCCCTAAAAGTCATACAATCTTAACGAAAATCACACCATCAGATTCAGCGTATTAGAGAACCTTATTGTAGAAGTTTCAAGCTCCTATTTACAAAAACGAGGAATTTTTTGCAGGAGGACAGATCACGGATGCGTGTTTATTTGTTGTTTTTTTCCAGGGGTGATCGTATCGACTCAGTGGTCCTAAAATGTCACGAGAGGGCTCATTCTAACGGAAATTAAAAGGTCTAGTGCCCTTTTTAAGTGACCAAAAAAAATTGAGGGCTCCTAGGCCCCCTCCCACGCTCATTTTTCCCCAAAGTCACCAGATCAAAATTCTTAGATAGCCATTTTATACACCATAGTCGAAAAACCTAGTAACTATGTCTATAGGGACGACTTACTCCCCCGCAGTCCCCGTGGGAGGGGCTACAAGTTACAAAATTTGACCTGTATTTACATATAGTAATGGTTACTGGAAAGTGTACAGACGTCTTCAGGGGGATTTTTGGGGAGGGTTGAGGGGGGTTACGTGGGAGGATATTTCCATGGATAAACTTCTCATGGGGGGAGAGAATTTCAATGGAGAGGATGCAGGATTTTCTAGCATTATTTGAAAAAACAAAGGAAAAATAAATATGAAAAGTTTTTTCTACTGAAAGTAAGGAGCAGCATTAAAACTTAAACCAACAAAAATTATTACGCATATGAGGGGTTACCCTCCTCGTTATACCTCACTCTTTACGCTAAAGTATTTTTAGTAAATTCAACTATTTATTCTACAGCCTTTGTCATTTAGAGGTCATTCTTAAGGAATTGGGACAAAATTCAAGCTTTAGTGTAAAGAGCAAGATATCGACGAGGGTTGAACCCCCTCATATACGCAATAAAAACATACGAATATAGAAGTTCGTTATGTAAGTTAATTCGTAAGTTACGTATAGTTTTTACCAGTGAAAACGTTTGTAAAAAATTAAAAATTCTAGTTGCTTTTTGAAGTAATCGAAAAATTGGAGGGCAACTAGGCCTCCTCCCTCGCTCATTTTTTCTCAAAATATTCCGATTAATTGCAATTAATTAATATGCAAATTTCGTTTTAATTATTTATATGCGGAGAGCCAAGATCAAAACATGCATTAAATCAAAAACGTCCAGAAATTAAATAAAAAAAAATAGTTTTTTTAAATGAAAGTAAGGAGCAACATTAAAACTTAAAACGAACAAAAATTACTCCGTATATGAAAGGGGCTTTTCCTCCTCAACGCCCCGCTCTTTGCGCTAAAATTTCGCACTGTTTTAAAAATAGAGTTTAGAGAAAGAGTCACACTTTAGCGTGAAGAGTGGGGCGTTGAGGAGGAAAAGCCCCTTTCATATACGGAGTAATTTCTGTACGTTTTAAGCTTTAATGTTGCTCCTTATTTTCATTTTAAAAAACTTGTTTTTTTTATTTAAAAAACAACAAAGAGAGATAAAACTCCACAAAAAAAAACAACCTCAAACGAGACTGCAGCCAGTAGAGAGAGAAGAGATGAAAGACTAAAATAACGCAGATATTTCGCCTGTATCTAAGCTAGGCGTCTTCAATATATATGCGTTATTTTAGTCTTTCACCTCTTTTCTCTCTACTGGCTGCAGTCTCGTTTGAGATTTTTTTTTTGAGGAGTTTTATCTCTCTTTGTTGTTTATTTATCTCTCTTTGTTTGTTTTATCTGTCTTTGTTGTTTATTGTCATGTCTGGCCAGTTCGGCTTAAGAACTTTCAACTACTATTGAAATTTGTTTTAACATTTCATCCAACCCATGAATAATCAATCCATATTCATTTGTTTTTGTCAATAATCTTGGTTATGATGGTGATTTTTTTCTTCTTTATTTAGAGATTATGAGAAATAAAAACATATAGCTTGAAAAAAAAATGTTTTCAGTACAACTAGACTTGTTTTTTAGCTGAATAAATACAAAAATTATTAGGATATTCAGGAATTATACCAGCATATGGGTAAACCATCAATCCATCCTAAGCTCGAAGTAGAACAAAGTATTTGCTCAATATATTTTTCAAAGGCATGACCAACATGAAGGAGAAACACTCAAGACATTTATTACTGAGTTGAAGTTGTTAGTTAAGCCTTGGAGATACCATGATCCTATGGAGATGGCTAAAGATAAAATTATCTAGGAGACGGCTAAAGATAAAATTGATTGTGGTATTAGAAATACCAGAATACATGAGAAAGTACTTGCAGAAGGAAACAGCCTAACACTAGAAAGAGCAGAGAACTTTGTAGAGTGTAAGGAACAATCCAGACACAGCTCTAATCCTTCTCCCATCAAACAAGAAGTTGAAACAATCCACAAAAGACAGCAAAAACCAATAGACTCAAGATTAAGACAAAAAAGGACTGAATGTTACTTTTGTATTGGAACCTATGGGCCTGGCCATCCCTGCCCTGCAAAAGGGAAAGTATGCTCGAAGTGTAAAAAACTTAATCACTTTGCAAAAGACTGTTGAGGCAAAACAAAGCATGCCATTGAAGACACTGCATTGGGTAAAGCTTCAGAGGGAGTTGAAGAAGAGGAAATTCTGCTTTATACTGTCCAATAACATGGAAATAAGGATGAGGCTTTTATTTCATTAAAGATTAAAAACCAGTATTCAATCAGTTTTAAGATTGACAATGGAGTTCCAGTAAACACCATTCCACAAAATTACTTTAGTTTACTAATTCCAAAACCAGCAGTACCACATACAAAGCAAAAACTCAATTGTTAGTGTGGTTCAACAATCCCTACCATTGGAACCTGTATTTTATCATGAAGTTATGGAAACACAGAACAAAAACACAATTTCTTCATAGTTGATGATAATTTTATTCCTATTTGTCAATTAAAATCAAGCAAAGAACTAAACTTGGTGAAAATTGTCCTTAATGTAGACATAAAAAAAGAAAAGAGTCAATCAGCAAACTTGAATGGTTCTTGCACTATATGAACAATTGCTCTCTGGCATTGGGAAAATAGAGTGAGAGTGTGAGATTTATTTCAAAGAAGGATCCACTCCAACAGCTTTTCCTGCAAGAAAGGTTCCTGTTACAATGAGAGGAAGACTGAAAAAAGAACTTGAAATGCAAGAAAATATTGGAATAATAGAAAAAGTAGGAAAACCTACCAAGTCAGAGAACACAATGGTGCTGGTAGAAAAAAAAAGATGGGGTTATTAGACTTTGCATTGACCCAGTTGATCTTAACAAAGCTATCGAGCACCCTTATTACCCTGTTCCAACATTCCAACCTTTGAAGATGCAATGGTGGACCTAAGTACTACTCAAAGTTAGATGCTACCTCAGGCTACTGGTCAATGACCTTTTCTGAAAGTGCATCAGATCTTATCACATTCAACACAATTTAAGGTAGGTATTGCTGGAAATGAAATCCAGTTGGCTCAATGTCTGCACAGGATGAGTTCCAGCAATAGATTGAAGAAATTTTACAAGGGCTAGAGGGTCTTAAAATACTTGTAGACAACCTTCTCATCTATGGAACCACCCTAGAAGAACATGACAGATGACATGAAGCTATACTAGAAAGAGCAAAAATAAAAGGTATGAAGTTTAATAGAGCAAAATGCAAGTTTTCTGTTCAATCAGTCTGCTATTTTGGCCAAATTATTAGCAGTACAGGTATTAAACCTGACCATGAAGAAGTTGCAAGCAATCATTGAGATGCCTTTACTAAAATCCAAGGACAAGCTTCTAACTCTCTTGGGTATTCTGAACTTCCTCTCCTGATACATCCCAAATCTTGACACTCAAAGCCAACCATTGAAAGACCTGCTCAAAACAACTGAATTTGATTAGAAGGACTTTCACACCACCTGCCTAAAATATACCAAAGAATCGTGAACTTGGCTTTCTTTGATAGTTCCAGCCAGACTATAGAGCTGAAAGTTGATGCCTCAAAACATGGACTTGGAACCCAAATATCTACAAATGAGAAAGTTTTTGCATATTCAAATTCAAATTCATTTTATTTAAAAAACATTCGACGGACAGAGCCGATTATTAGTTTTTATTGTCATACACACACAAAAATTCGTCGACAAGTCAAAATTAACATTCACAAAATTAATAATATATACAATTAACAATAATAATTGTCACATACACACGAAAATAAGTCAACAAATATACACAAAATTATAATAATACAATTAACAACAATAATCCGGATTAAAAAGTCGATCCAGCATTAAACAACTTAACAAACGAGGGCACAAAACTAAGCTCATAACGAGCATGTGACACAGTCACAGGTTGAAGTTTTGATACAGGCTCTGCAACGGCCCTGAGTGGCCTTACCCGTGCCGGTTGATGTTGGGGAGGAAGGATATTTCGGTGTATAGGGCTGGACAAAATTTTATTACCAAAGGATAGGGCTAGTTTTAAACGACGAGATTGAAGGGTTTGAAGTTGAAACTGATTAAGGAGGGATATGTACGGTATTTTTGGGGCTTTTGAGATTACTAGGAGGGCACGGTATTGCACCCTCTCAACCCGGTCCGACTGTTCCCTAGTCAGCCCGAAATGCCATACAGGGCAACAGTATTCAAGTGTGGAACGTATAAAAGAGAAATAGATGCGTAGGAGGTGTGGTGCAGGGATTCCATGGCGAGCCAACAACTTTAGAGACCTGATGGCCAAATTAGCTTTTTTTAACATGCCATCAACATGTTTATTCCACTTCAGATCTGAAGTGATATGGACGCCGAGCAGTTTAATTTCGGTCACGTGACTGGCGCTGGGAATAGGTGGATTAAAAACTGGCGCAGATTTTAAAAAAGAAAATGTTAAAATTACAGATTTATCAAAGTTGACAGTCATTTTGTCCACCTTTGCCTCTTGACATATATCTTTCATTAATGAACCTGCTCTGCTTGGTAGGTTTTTCCGACAACATTCAATGAGCGACAGATCGTCGACATACTTCCAGCGATCGTCCAGTGTTGTTGCCAAATCATTTATTATAACAAGAAACAAAAGTGGTCCCAAGAGGGTACCTTGGGGAACTCCACAAAAAATGGGCAGTGGGTCGGAGTAGGTGGACTTATATTTTGTCCGTTGACATCTACCAGAAAGAAAACTAGCAATTAAACGTACAAGGAATGAATCTACACCTAGTCCAAGAAGTTTTTTTACAAGAATTTTGTGGCAAATTAAATCAAAAGCTTTTCTTAGATCTATTGCAATAAGATTAATCCAAGAATCTGGTTCATCGAGTTTTTGCAAAATACTGTCAATTATACTTACTAAGTAATGAGATGTAGATGTGTTTGGCATATTTCCAAACTGCCTTGGATCAATTTTGTCCAGAATACGGTCTTTCAGCCATGCTGCAACAAAACTTTCATACACTTTGCTAAAAATGGGTGTCATAGTGATCGGTCGGACACCCGAAAAATCATTGGGCGCATCTTTTTTTGGTATTGGTGTAATGAACCCATTTTTCCAAATTGATGGATACTCACCTGTTTTTGTCACCTGATTAAAAAGGAGTGTTAGGGGGCCATTAAGATAATCTGGAAATGCTTTGATGAGATCAATGGGAATATCTACAGGGGTAATGCTTGTTCTTTTAAGCCTTTTTAATTTGAAAAACACCTGGGACTCTGATATCAAAGGTAAATCAAAAGACTCAGGAGGAGGGGTGGGTATTCCCACGCTCAGCAAAGGCGGGAGGGATTGCACAATGTTACCCAGATGTTTATTAAGGGAGTTGGCTGTTACGACGTCATCTTCATCAATGCCAAAATCGACTCCTTTTTCCACCTTGCCCGTCATCCTTTTGATTCGGTTGTACCACTGGCTTGGTTTGGACTCGAACAGATGATTAACTTTACGTTCTACATATTTGTTCGCGTGTTTTCGAGTGACTTTTCTTAGTTTGTTTTTCAACCTGTTGGCTTGTTGGGTATTACCTTGACGGAAAAGCCATCTCTTTTCCATTACCATTTTCTTAACTTCTTGTGTAATATATGGTCGATCTGACGAGAAACGTTTTGTTGACTTCTCAGGAAAACAGGCCTTGTAATTATGAAGCAAAGCTTCTTGGAAAATAGTAGCTTTTTCGTTGCTACTTTTAGCATCTTGGAATTTTTCCCATTTCTCGCAGCTTAACCATTGGCCAAAAGTCAGAAGTCCCTCACTTGTGATTGGTCGACTGATAGTTACAGTTGTAGTGTAATCGATTTTAATGGAACAGGTGGGGTTAAGTTCAAGAGAAAAGTGGTAACTTCCTCCAATTGGAGCCCCGGTCGTAGGTATGTTGTAAAATTCGTGCATATTTGTGGAAATTCGGTCAAGGGAGGTGCCACCTTTGGTTGTGGGAAAATTGACGAGCTGCTTCAGGCCGATTCCGGCGTCCAGGTGATGGAGCTTTAATTCATTGGCATCGCCCATCATGAAAATTCCGCATGATGGGTATTTGCCCAAAACAAAATCCGAACTGAGCTGTAGCTTTTCTACGAATGCTTGGCGGTATTCACTCGTCTGACCCGGCGAGTAATAATACACGCAGAGAGCAATACCAGTGAATTTCCGGGGGAGACATCGTGGTTTTAGAATGACCCACATTATTTCGTCGTACTCAGTTAAAAAAGGGACATCAAGTCTAGCTGCTTTAAAAATTTCATGGGCATAAATAAGAACTCCGCCACCTTTTTTCCCCAGTGGATGGTCATCAGGTCGTATTTTTATAAACTCATCAAAACCACCTATTTTCAGGAGTTCTGGGTTTTGTCGATGAACTTCAGAAACCATTAGGACAGATGCCTTTGTTGCCTGAGCTAGACTTTCTAACTCAGCCACTTTATCAAAATTTAAACTTTCAGCATTTGCGTAAATAAACCTAGGGAAGGAAAAAACATCAGAATTATAATACTTTACCTTAGTGGTGTTTGATGTTCTTGTTGTAGGTCTTTGTAAGAATATGTTATTTCCCTGGTGGGTGAGGCTGTCATCAGGATTACCCATACCAACCAGGGGCTCAAATTTATTCAGTACTGGAATTTCGGCTGAAACGAAAGAAATTGTGTCCTCGCCATTGGGGGCTGTGAGGGTGGACAGGAGGGGGGAGGTACGGGGATTTGAAACACTGTCGGGGGGCTCGGGGACGTTATCTTTTGTGGGGGGTAGAAAAGTTGATGCTGCTGAGGTAGCGGATCCGGGAAAAACATTCCGACCGACCGAGAAGGCGCAACACACGCTTGGTTGGGGGTATGTTGATGTACGGGAGGGATTGTTGGTAAGGGGGGCCACGGAGGTCCGCAAAAGGTGTAATCGCGATGTTTTTGAATTCGTAACCCCCGTCCAATTAAGTTTTTTGATGCCGGGTTCGGATCCAGAAAAGTATTTTCCTGTCGATTGGTGTGACTGGAGCTACGTCTTTTTGATGTACCGCAACACGCATGCGCGAAAACACATTCTTTTTCCGTACATGATAAAACACAACATAAATCAACGTGGTCAAAATTACACTCATTATTACTGCAAGTTTTTGAAATAAAGCGCGGACATATATGTAAAAAACGACACTTTTTTCTGTGCTTACAGAAACCATTTTCATTAAAATACCGACATATCTTGTTAAATTTGGGAGCCTCTTTCACAAAAAACCTGCATATAATATTACATCCTTTACTGGTTAAGGGCTTGCGCTTAACTTTTTGTTGCACTATTTTCTCGAAAACAATTAACGGTTCATCTTCAGTCGGTTGAATGTTACGAAAATTATTCTCGTCAGTTAACCTTACGTCAGCTAATTTAACACTTTCCTGAATCTCGTTATCGAGGATCATTCTCACACTGCATGCACTTTTTACGTCACTTAATGAGTTACAAATCTGATTGCTCGGGCCTTGTATAGAATTATTCATTTCAGAGCTAAAGGGAGACGAGCGTAATTTCACGGGTGGCATGGGTGAAAGGATTCCCAACTGATTTAACTGCATCATTAGGGTGTCAATAGTTGTTGTTTTTTCGTCAGTTAAGTTCTGAAGGTTACGTAAATCAGATTGGAGTGATTCGTGAGCATTTCTTAAGGGTAATAGTTCATTTTGAATAGCTGAGAGTTGATTCTCAAGAACGGAACATCTGTTAGTTAAAGCTGAGACTTCATTAACGTATTCAGAACAATTCGTGCATGGAGTTTTATCCTCACTGCTGGGCCTAGTTACTGTCTTAGTTTTGGGATTAGAATTCCTTGGTGTGACTATGGGTGTGTTTTTGCCAAAGGATCTAGGTCTAGGGCACGCTTGTGGCGTAACTTTGCACGGAATTTTCATACCGCTAGTAAATGAAGGTGAAGTGGGGAAGTCACAATTTAAGCACAACCATACCTGTAGTTTTTCTCTTGCTCCAAGCGTGATCCTTGCACACTTAGGATGCCACCATTGACTGCATTTGGTGCACTGAACTGTCCCACTAGTTGCTGGGTTTCTACACTCAGGGCAGTAATATTTAGTCATAACTAACTTGGAAAAAAACTAGGTGCTGTGTACTAGGCTGATTGGGAGGAGGACTACCTCAAACCCGACCAACTCGTCTTCACCCGGGGTAAAAACCACAGAAATTCTCTACCTGCTGTGCGGAGATTCAATATCCAAAATAATCCTCAAGTTCATATTTTTAAAACGAAAATCATAGATTAGATACACAAATGTCAAACAACGCCACTGCGTGTAAATAAAATTGAAAATATAATTTTGACAGCACCTCTCCGCACGCAAGTGCGGATATGCATCAAGATCACCGAGTAAGTTAGAGCAATATTATTCTCAACTGGAAAAAGGATTGTTTGCAATTGTCTATGGGTGCTGTCATTTTCACCATTACATCCATGGAAGCAGAGTACAAGTCATCACAGATCATTGACCCCTTGAAACAATTCTCACAAAACCTCTTCATACAGCTTCACCAAGAATTCAATGCCTCACGAATTCTTTAGCTGTATGACCTTATTTTAAATATAGGGCTGGTAAAGAAATCAAAGTTGCAGATGCACTATCAAGACTTCATTTGCAGATGTGGATGAACATATGCATGAAGAAATCGAAATATTTGTCCACTCATTTGTTAAAGCTCTACCTGCTACAGACAGCAAACTAGAGGAAATCAGGCAAAAGACTGCTGTAGATCATAAACTGAAAGCACTAAGAAAGACTAATAAAGAACATTGGCCAAGTAACTGAAAATCATGCTCAAACACAATAGTGCCATACTGGAACATTCATCAGGACTTTTCAATGCACAATGGTTTAATCTGTAAAGGCTCCAGAACTGTCATCCCCACCCTTTTACAAGAAAATATTTTATAAGGCTTTGCATTCTTCATACTCAAGAACAGACAAAACAAAGCAGAGAACTCAAATGGTAGTCTACTGGCCTGGCATAGGAAAATAGATCAAGGTATGTATCCAAAAGTGCAATGTCTGCATTCAAACAAAAGCCAACAACCAAAAAGAACCAATGATTTGCACACCACTTCCAGCCCTATCCTGGCAACAGTTCGGTGTGACCTGTTTGAGTGGAATGGCAAAGACTATATCATAACTATTGACTATTGTTAGCTGGATATCTTAACCTCTACTACTGCTACACATGTGTAGCCCTTCACTCAGCTGAAGGGGCAATTTGTATGCCATGGTATACCAGCAATCCTCACTTCAGATAATAAGCCCCAATTCAACTCCAAGGAATTTCACTTATTCACAAAAGATTAGGGTATCAAACACAACATATCTAGCCCCTACCACCCCACAGCAAATGGATTCATTGAAAAGAGCATGCAGACCTGCAAAAATTACTTTGAGAATTCATTGATGGCAAACCAAAATACTCTGACAAGCCTGAAGTAATGAGTGGAGTACCACAGGGAACTGTACAGGGCCCAACTCTCTTTCTAATTTGCATCAATGATATATTTAACCATCTTGAAAATGGCATGCACCTGTTTGCTGATGATGCCAAACTCTTTGGTATTGCTTGCCCTCAGAGTATCCAGTGCAACACAAATGAGTTACAAGCTTGGACCCATGACTGGCTTCTCTAATTTAACGTAGGAAAGTGCTGTGTATTACACCTTGGACCCAATAATCCAATGGCAAACTACATGATCTACAACCCCACCACCAAAGTAAGAGAGCAACTAAAGAAGAGAACAGAAGAAAGGGATCTAGGTGTCATTATTGATGATAAACTGAAATTTCACAGCCATGTCCAGCATGTTGTTTCCTGTGCAATCTCCAGTCTTGGACTATTGAAACAAACCCTCAACAGCAGACAGGCATCTATATTTATAAAATTATACAAGGCTCTCATCAGACCTCATCTCAATTTTGGCATGTGTCTTGCTGGTCCTTCTTATCAACAAGATGTGAGGCTCATCAAAAACGTACAGAGATGAGCAACAAAATGCATATGAAGTCTAGCATCAACCTTATATGAGGACTGCCTCAAGTACCTCAAACTACCCACTCTGGTTTACTGACGCTTGTGCAGCAATATGATGCTTACTTACAAGCTACAGAACGAAAAGTCAGCAATCTTTGGTGGCAATCTCAGTACCAGCCAGCACAACACAAGAGGACACTCCAAGAAGCTACCAAAGTCAAGCTCCTAATCTAAAACTTGCCAAACTTTCTTTTCAAGAAGAGTCATAAATCATTGGAATAAACTGAAAGATTCAACTGTCAATGCTCCCTCCATCCAGTCCTTCAAAACCAACTTCACAAAGAGTAGGAGAAGAAGCAGTAGAGGTTCAACTGGCAGTCAACTCAAGAGCACTACAGGTCTGGAATACCTTAAAGCTCACAGATGGATTAAGGTAAGGTAATGTAAAAAGTTGCCAGGTTTTTGCAGTCATGTACTAAGAAGGCAGAATAATCATAGTTCACAAATGTTGCATGCATCCTCGCTATACTTTACCCTAATGCCCCAAATGTGAAAATATAGTCTATGGCCCAAATTATATATTTCCCAGTAAATATTTTGGTAAATGTTTACTTTTGTTCCAAGTGCTCTAAAGTGAGTATTACTGCATATAGCAAGATTCTGATGATCACATTTGTGTCTTTGTCATTATTAGAGAAGCATATCCATTTGTGGTTGACCCTCCTCCTCCTCCATGGGGCAAACTAAAAAAGCCAAAAGTGGACTTGTTTACAGGTAACATTAGCTATAGAGCAAAGCATGTTAGTCCATGAGCCCTGCAGGCAGTGGGGTGAGGTCTGTATTCTATATTTATTTGAGTTTTTTTTTTAGTTTTATCACTCTTTGTTGAATAAATATAGCCTAGAATACAGACCTTGCCCTGCAGGGCTCATGGACTACTATGCTTTGCTTTACAGGTAATGTTACCAGTAAGCAAGCCCAATTTATGCCTTTTTAGTCTTGTTGAATAGGGGTACTTGAAACCTAAAAAATGGATGTGCTTCTCTAATAATGACAAAGAAACAATATGAAATCATTAGAATCTTGCTATATGTAGTAGCCTAATATGCACTTTAGTTTACTTGGAATGGAAGTAAACATTTACCTATATTTTGTAGTTCATATAATTGACTTACCAAGAAAGTGAACATACTACTTGATGCCTTTTTATGTTCTTTACAAATATAATAATCACTACTATACAAATACAAATTTAAAAACTTTTTGATCTCTTTAAATTATGAATTTTTGATTAAAGTATAATTTATTGGTTGTTTTTGGCAAAATAATGGGCCTATTATGTTTTCTCTGCACTGTTTTCTTGGTCATTTTCAACAAAATAATACTAGGCCTACATTTTTTCAGCAGGCTACCAAAATTATTTATAGTTAGGATAGGTTAGACTGGGTCAAAAAGTGCTAAAATCTGAATTTGCAACAGAAGCAATTAGGCCTGCTACATTTGCAAAGAAAACAAAAAAGGCATTGAGTGGCAAGTTCAGTTTATTGGTAGGCTAAGTCAATTAGGCTAGTAAGACAACCGGTACTGGGACACTTCAATCACTCTGCCTATTCTGGGACAGAATCTTTGGTTGGATTGCAACATGTCCAATACTGGGACAAAAGACAACAGGTTTTTTGGAAGCAAACTGGAAAAATGTATAGATTGGGTGTCCAAGATTAAAGTCTTTTGTCCCAGTATTGGACATGTTGTAATCCAATCAAAGATTCTGTCCCAGAATAGGCAGAGTGATCAAATTGTCCCAGTACTGGTTGTCTTACCCTATATGAACTGTAAATATTTACCTATTTCCCATTTTAAGGATGCCCACAGACAGTCAATCATTTTGATCAAAAGCTTCAATCAATCAAATGATTGAAGCATAATTGACCACCTAGGAACCTATTTGACACTTGAGTCAAGCATTGACAATGATTGATAGAAAGTTTGAATGTCTTTAAAAAACAATTCTCACTTCAAAATGCAGCAAGCGTGCATGCTATGTGTGTTAACTATGATTATTCTGCATAGGCTAGCCTATTAGCCTATGAAGTAAGGCCTGTTTTCTTAGCATTTTTCCTTCTCTTCAGTTAGTTCTCAAGGCAAATAGGCTACCATAGATTCTAAGAAGGAGCTAGTAGAAACACTAGACCAATGCCCACCTATGGCCAACCACGCAAAGCTTGGCTTTTTTACTGGAATTTGATATAAGCTTAGGCATAATTCAATAGAACAGGCTACACATTAGGCTATATGAACAAAATAACACCTTTGATTTCTTCTAGCTTCCAATTTCTCTGGCAAGACAACGGAATGATTATCCCAGTGGGTAGAAGACAGTCCACAACAATAGTCGAGGGCATAAACTGGTATCCCCATAGTTCACCTGATGAAGGAGGCATTATTGTAAATTTCTATAAGCACAAGCGTTTTTATCTTTTCTTCTAAATTGGTGAATAACGACTAAGCTCGAAAATAATAGATGTCCTTTTGAGTGGCATCTAAATATAGCATAAAATTTCTTGAAATTAATTATTTTTGTTTATTTTTTCTTGTTTCGTGTATAAAAAAAATAAGGCTGGAATGACTATTAAACCAATATATATTAATTTGATTCCTGAAACACCGGGGTCTTTTGGTAATCAAATACACTTTAATATAAACGCCGCTATGAATAATAAGTAAGTGCATCTTCATCGAAATCGCCTAAAATCAGGGCGAAACGGAAAAATTAAATTTTGTTCTTAAGCCCTGGTCTAATAACACTAGAAAATCAAAAATAAGTCCAATAGTCTAACAGTAAGGAACAGCAGATGAATTTGTATTCAACAGCCAATAAAAAATGAATTAAAAATATTTTTTAATGGCTTGGGACGTGGGAATGATTTACAATGCTGCTATAACTGAGGAAAAAAAATATTAAATGGTCAATTTCACTTTAAAACTATAAGAATATAATAAATAGAGTAATCGATATTTTTTCTAATTTCAGGGCAAATGTAAAGCCTATACAATGGTCTATGAGAAATTATATTCATTTTCATAAGCATGTTTATATTTTACATGTGGTCTGGTTCCACTAATTTTTTTATTTCTATGTTCTTATGTATTAAATTCATACCTTTCGGAAGAAAAATAAAAGAAAACGCCCCCCCACCTCTTTATAATGCAAAAAAATCGGTTATGTTAGATAAATAAAGAAAATCAGTAAAAATAGAACAATTATGGGTCTCATTTTCCTTAAAGTCCCATGATATTGTGCTATGACAAATTTTTAAGGAATAGATAAAATTCTGAGCTTGAAATGTAACTTAAGTTTGAATGTTGAATGAAGGAAATCAAAAAATCCATGGATAGTTTTGTACAATTATTTCTTATCTCAATTCTTTGAGATGTTTCAACACATGACCATAGTGATTACTCTCTTAAGCACTTTTCTGTTGTTTGTGTTTTCCATTTCTGGAAACTTGCCTATATTTAATTGACATATACCCATATTTGTTCCTTGAGGTTTTGATAATTTTTTTTTATTTCTGGAGGTAAGACAGGTGAAAACATTTCAAACATATTTTGTTTTCAGTAAAGCGCAAATTGTGCTATGGTCTTGAGATGGCTTGTATATTCTGAACAATATGCTAAAATCTGTAAGCGTATTGACAAAAAGTAATCACCATAACTATCAGGTAGAAAGGACTAATAAAATAAAAATGATATTTAATATATAATAATACTAATTCATGGAAATCTCAGCAAATCAAGAACTTTTTTGCCTGTATTTTTTCTTTCATTTCTCAATGTTTTGAATGTGATCAAAATGTAATAGTTCGCTTAAAGATGCACGGGCCTTAAAAAGTTTAAGGCAATGTGAGTAAAGAGTAGTCAAACTGCTATTCGTGGTAATTTGTGTTCGTAGAAAGTTTAACTTTGATATTCACTTTTATTTTTGTTCGTGATAGGATTTATTTATTCATCTACATCAGTACCTGTTATCTTCTGAATGTGTCAAAGGTAAATATCTAGTATAATTTATTTTCCTACTTTAGTAATTTGTACAGACAAGTACTTAAAAAGGGAAACGATATTGTGGTTTTAGCCACATTGATATTTAACAAGTAAAGGCTAAACAGCTTAGTATCAGCAATAATTTTTGTTTGTTCAGTTTGAAAAAACTCAAATATATTTTGAAGGATTTTATCAGAAATCAAAACTGCAACCAGTATATTTTCTTATATCTTCTCGCCTTGGCCGTTCTTAAGGCTGTTACTGCCCAGATAAAATTACCGAAATGGGTAGTTACCAAACCGAAGTGCCCCCGCCTCATCTAGAAACGGCTCTGTTTCTCAAGTGTTTTATTGCATTAAAAGCGATAAATTGTGAACGAAATCCATTTAAAAGTTAGTTATCCCCATCTCAATTTTGTGTGCTTCATTTCAAAAGGTTGGTACCAAGTGTGCTTTTCCACACGAGAAGCTTACACATCATTTGCACATCTAGCGTCTAGCAGGTTAATTCAATCCAAATGATCTGGATTAACCTTGTCGTAAAGGTGTGCCCACAAATGAAGGGGCAAATTGAACACAGAGACCCAAAGCTGGAAAATTTTAAACGATTAAACCCTAGTTTCCTCCTACAAGGAGTTGTAGATATTCTTGCACCTCTGTTCCAGCGGCTTACGATTTTGTTAAACAACACTGAGATATGACGTTACAATACGCAATTCGACCAATATTTACTGGTCAACTCAGGGCTTCTAATCTTTTTACTTTCCTGCTCTTTGTTGCACTTTTTACTTCATTTTACTCATTCTCTTTAGTGGCAAGAAAAATTCGTGCTTTTATCAAATTTGAGACAAAATAGCTCATTAAAGAAATTATACGTTGACTCTTTCTTTTGTAAATAGCCTCAATAGCTATGAAGAACAGACGAATTCGAAAAATTGCAAAATCGTTTTGTTTTTAAAGCCATGGGTGCTATTGCTATTCTATTTAATGGTTAAAATCAAAGATTTGATTCAAAGGGTTTGCACTGAAGCCACAATCTTTCTTAAAACATTCCTAGCTAAAGTTTATGGTGATTTCCATAAACTGCGAATTTCATATTTTTTTAGATGGTGCGGCACTAAATGAAAACATTGACAGCTGTTTTTCTAAAAGCGTCAATTTCCGAAGAAAAGATTAACTAAGATTAGAAAGTTCAATTTAGCCTATTTGACAATGACAAAAACTACTAAATTTGCTATTGTTTGTTCTAGTAATATGAATCGTAGTATGGAGGCTCATCGGGTCTTAAGGTGTCAAAAGTTTTCACTTTAACCTCTGCTACTTTAAGTGTATTAACGTAAAAGGTCAAGGAACTAGGCTATATTTAGTAATAATGGCACTTTGTCATGAATGTAGAAGAATATGGTGAAATTTTGGTGCCTTAATTGTAAATAGGCAGTTCAAAACAATTTATGTAGGATGAAAGTGAATAGCTTACATCACTTGGATGCCTCCTCTTATGCTCTTGCGCAATTCAATAGGCCTATTGCTTCTGGGTCAAATTGTATCTTGAGCTCTTAAATACGCCTCAAAGGTATCTGTTTTTGTTACCACCCAAAAAAGTTATCAACACTAGCAAAGGTTTTGAAAATTGTTAAAAAAAAAATAGGCTACCATTAGCTTATAAATGTAGCCTTCTATTTAAAAGTAATATGCTCAAAAGGCACCTATTTATTGCAAAATAATTTAATAAGTAATTCTGACCTAAAATGTTTTTATAGTGTTTTAGGCCTATTTAATGTGTATTTTCTCTGCAATAAACATTGCCATCATGCAACAATAATACTGAATATTTGTTTAACCCAGTTTAACATAGCCTACAAAGGATAAATGATGCATCAGAAGATAATAAACAACAAAAGGAGACATATATTTAGTTCTATAGAGCCATAAAGGGGGGAGGGGTGATGATGATATAGCCTAGCCTATATTATCAGAGCCTGTTTTTATACTTAGCCTAGGGCTATCCATACCCATCAAACAGTATGACACAGGTTGTGTAATTTAACATTTTGATGACCTATGCCTTTCAGAACCTGTTTCAACCATGCTATTCTGACATTCTTAATTTGAAGTACCTTTGTCCAACATGCTTAGAACTTTGAAGATTAAAATACTTTAAACTTTGGCTGGGATAAAAGTAAAGTAGGCTACCTAAAAGAATTATCAAATTTGCTTCATATGTCTAAAAATCAAACTCAGAATAGCATCTGTTTAAGTGAAAAGAAGTAACAGGAAGTAGGTGTTAATTTAGGGTCCATTTAAGGGCTTTAAATTGAATTTGCAACTAAAATAATTAATAAATATAGGAATTGTATTAAAAGGCATTAATTAGAGTGTTCCTTTTCAAGTAATAGGATTGTCTCCAAAATTATACAGGTCCATTGTCTATCTAAATTTTAAAACACAATGTTTTATTGTAGTATATGTCTATTTAGCAAGTTTTTGTTCTGTTTCTTCAGCTCTAGGTTTTGAAAATAAATTTTTATGATTTTTGGATAACAAAAAGATTGATTAAATAGACAGCTTTGCTTAACTTGGTAGTATTAATTGTAAAGCCTATTAATACCTTGGCCAAGGCAAGATATTTTCTATATTTGTTACAACAGTTAGGATGCAAATTGTGCCATTATTGTAAATCTTAGAAGGTATAACCATAAGCCCTATGAAAATTGTTTTTCAGTTCTTTTTGTGTAGATTGGTATGGATTTGATAGAATACAAGGCTAACAGTAGCTCCTAAAGAGCATTGACTCTCCTTAAACTAGATGTATTCCAAACAACTATGGTTTCAATAACCACCTCTTTATAGTTCTTTTTATTCCTTGAGGTGAAAAGTGAAAATGAGAGGGATTCTAGTTTTTTAAAAAGAGATATAGCAGCAGTAAGTAATTCCTGTGTTGTCCTATTTTTGCTGGATTTGTTGTTCAATAAGAGATTAGAATATTCTCAGCCACAAGCAATTAAATCTAGCTCTAAAGACTTATATAATGAATATCTATTTACCTTTTGATTGATTTTGTAATTTGGTTTCATTGTTGCAAAAATCATACATATTTCTGGAACAGCAGATTCAAGATGTACACTTTAGATAGGTTTATGTCCGGTTTAGATATGTTATAGGTTTAGATTAGTTTGGTCTTGGAAAAAAAAATTTCAAGTTATATTTCCATTCTTAAAATTCTAATAAAAATGTAGCAACTCCTTGGTTAGAAGATAACTTTTAGGACTTATAAGTCTTATACAATTTAGTGCCATTTATAATATAAATTACTGGTATTTTTTTTTGAAGAGCCATGTATAAGCTTTGCCTAATAAGCACTTTTTTTTGCAGTAAGAAGGGTTTTAGTGTCAAATCATATGGAAGTGGAGACCGTGTGAAGATCCCTGGACCTGCAATTGACAAGCCAAATGTTTATGATTTTGGAGTCACCTATGACAAGATTTTTGCAGATTTATGTAGAAAAGACAAAGATTTGTATCCTTTGAAGCTCTTCAACTGGAAAAACACTACAACTGTAGCAAACTTACTTGACTTTTACATTATTTATAGTAGCAACATCAGATAAGGGTTGAGCAAAGCAATCCATTCTAAAAAAAAATAGCTATATCTAATGTAATGCTGAATCCTATTTCAACTATGCAATTGAAAGTAACAAGCCATAGTCTAAATTGGAATTCAATTTCTTTTTTTTTAAAGGAAAGTAATTACTTGTTAATGCAATTTGAATTGGTTCAGTTTTCCCTTAATATATTTTATGGGTATCCATTTCTCATTGTAGCACTTCTAGAGGATGCTGGGTTTTCAAATTTATTTCTATTTTCCTCTTTAGTTGTGTTTAAGATGATGTTCTAGACCATTTATTGGATTTTACTTACAATATTGAATCATGATTTTAAACAAAAATGGTACTGGATTTGGATTTACACACATCTGTTTGGTAGGAAACAAAAAAAAACATTCTGAATCTGTATGCATTGAATCTGAAATTGCATTGAGAATCACAAACATTGCAGAAATGGTGCTTCCATGTAAATTATATTTATCTTTTTTTTCTGGGGTGGGGGATAATTTTTGCCAAAATGTCATTCATTAGAACATTTGTCAAGATTTCAACATTTTTTTAAGATTCACATTAAAAAAATGCTAATAACAAAGTTACTAAAGAAACAATCAATAAATTTGCCACCTTAGCTCTTTTTTATGCTTCTCTGATATTCTATTCCTCAATTTTTTTTAAGGCTCAGAGAAAATTATATTTTGCTTTTATTGACCTACACATCCAACAAAAATTAATATCAAATTTCTTTTTTTTCTCCCTTGGCCCAAGATAGTATTTCATAACCTGAAATTACAACTTGGTCTTTCATAGACTTGAAACTTGGCAGTTTTGCTGTGCCATGCCATCTCAGGATAGCAATAGTGCATACCTAGCACTTCTATTTAATAGACATATTGTACTGTCTAAATGCTTTTAATATAATGTTACTCGTAATTTTCCCATAGTGTTAAGAAACTCCATTGCATGGGATAATTTTTCCATGGTTGTACTTATGCCAGTTTTAGTGCCTGCTAGAAATGAATTCTTGTTTACATAAGAATTCATTATTCTTTATTTAAAACAAATATACTTTTTCATATATAAGCCACATGAGAAATTATCTTATGGCAATCACAGGAAAAAACATTGGCTTTTATTTCTGCATTTTGGAATTCTCTTGTATCCTAGAATCTTCATCAAACCAACAAAAATCATTTGATCTTCTGTTGTATCTTTTTGGTCATTGAAAATGCTGCATGGAATGCTGAAGTGTAAAATCAATTTTTGAAAATGCTTTGTCTTTTTGAAGCTCATAGGGTAATTTATATACAACCCAGGCCACCATTGGATATGTCAGAATATACAACATAGGGCTCCCCAAACTTTACATGTATAATTTTGTTGCTTATAGAAGTTTGCTCATCGCCCTTTAGAAAACTCACTGTTTTATTGATACTTGTCTTCTCATCTGGCCTGGCTTTACAAAAACATATATCCTGTCTAAATTGCTGATACATTTTTTTTTTCTCTTTTTATTTTTGCTGGCTGATTGGATTTCAGTGAATTCTCTGTTACATTATCCTTCAATCTCCTCTGCTTTTTTTCATGAAGTAGATTGGTTACAATGATACTTTCTTCATTTTAGAAATTCCATCCTAAAATTGGACCACAAGTGTTGGTAATTTCTTGGTATGTCCAAAAATCAAGTAGGAAATCCTCAAAAAGCTTGCTTAGAAAATCTTGTGCCCCCTTCAGAAAATTCTCAACCCTCATGATAAATTCCTCCATGGAAAGATCCTCCCATGGAGGAATTTATCATGTGGGATGAGAATTTTATGAAGGGGGGACAGGATTTTCTAGCATTATTTAAAAAGAAAACAATGAGAAAATAAATAATTTGTTTTCACCTGGAAGGAATGAATAGCATTAAAACTTAAAATAAACATAAAATATTACGTATATAAGGGGGTTTGTCTTCTCCACAATACTTTGCTCTTTACACTAAAGTATTTTTAGTAATTTCACCTATTTATTCTATGACCTTTGGGTCATTCTTAAATATTTGGATACATAATAAAAATATACAAATATAGAAGTTTGTTATGTAAGTTAATTTGTAAGTTATGTATGTTTATTACTAACAAAAACATTCATTCAAAGCATAAAAAAATAGTTGCATTTTTAAGTAACCAAAATTTGGAGGGCAACTAAGCCTCCTCCCCTGCCCCTTTTTTTCTATCAAAATTGTCTGAACAAAAATATGAGAAAGCCATTTAGCAAAAAAAAAAAATTCAAATTTTGTTTCAATTATTCATGTGTGGTGAGCCAAAATCAAAACACGTATTAATTCAAAAATGTTCAGAAATTAAATAAAAAAAAAACAACAAGTTGTAAGGAGCAACATTAAAACTTAAAACGAACAGAAATTATTCCGTAGATGAAAGGGGTTCTCCCTCTGCAATGCCTCACTCTTTATGCTAAAGTTTTTTTTTTATTGTTTTAATAAGTAGAGTTGTGACAAGAGTAAAACTTTAGCATAAAGAGCGAGGCGTCCCTTTCATATATGGAATAATTTCTGTTCATTTTAAGTTGTAATGCCGCTTCTTACTTGCAGTTAAATAAACTTGTTCTTTTTTTTATTCAAAAGACACTAGTAATCCAACCAGCCCCTATTCTAAAAACGGTATTGATATCTGGTCCTTTTGTTACCCTTTAGGACATCCGACTGCTCTTTCTCTTTGACTGCTCAGTTTTTTTTTGTGTGTGGAAATTTCAGGGGGGGGGCTAGACCCTTTGTTTAAACCATTTCAAGAGATTTTTGTAGTTTCAATATTGTTCAATTTTTGTTAAGATTTCTGTGATAAGTTTTTTTCTATGCCCCATTGTACTTGAGTTCTTTTTTTTTTACTTTTCAAAATCTATAGTGTTTTAAAGTAGAATGTTTGGAAGTAGTGGATCCTTATCTGAATTCTAAATACTAAAATAAAATATAAAGAACTTGTACTAATCTGAGCTGGGATAAGTTGGTGATTAATCTAATAGATTTCTCCACACAAATAAAATCTTATTTTCAGGAACTTTCCCCAAATGACACTTTTTTAGGTAAGTATACTGCTTTAGCCCAGATAATCACTTTCTAGGTAAACTTTCTTTGATATTCCAAAAACACTAGTAAAGCCATGGAAATGAAGATTTTGGGGAGCAGCTAAAACTCTGAAAACCTGTGAAATTCATTGATCCAGCTTAACTATCTTAAAATACTAGAAAGCTTGTCTGGAAAGCAATGGCTTACCCTCCTTACCAACTTAAATGCAACAATAAACTGCTCTGA
Organism: Artemia franciscana; assembly: GCF_032884065.1. Classification (NCBI taxonomy): domain Eukaryota; kingdom Metazoa; phylum Arthropoda; class Branchiopoda; order Anostraca; family Artemiidae; genus Artemia; species Artemia franciscana. The sequence goes on from NW_027062675.1 coordinate 233,116, forward strand.
ATTTACTGAATATAAACTAAATAATCAATCCTCTGAAAAGTAGTCTTAGCGTTTTTTACTTTTATAAGGGAAAAGGATAATGAAAATATTCTTTCCACCGAAACTAGTAGGGGTGACAAGAAAAGACATAAAGACAGAGCTATAATTTAGTAAGCCCTTAAAGAACTATTCACCAATCATAAACTTACCCAGATTCACTTCACATGAATGGAGTACAACAATACTTATTAGAGTTACTATGGGTAGATTTTTTTTTTAGGATTGACAGTTATCCAAGGGGTTTTGGTGACATGGTTTCAGCTAAGAGATACATGCCCCAGGTTTTTCTTATGGCTTGTAACTATAACTAAATTGTTAAGCAAAAGAGAAAAAAACGACGTAGTCTGTAAATTTAGATCAGGGTGAGTGTATTAGTACATGTCTTGTGAAGAGAAACTTGGTTAAAACCATTATGGATATAAAAATAGAGAAAAGAGTGTTTGAGATATCTGGGACTGAAGTCAAAATTTCAGGAAAGTTGCAGAGCTCTTGCATTGAAGTCTTGGAACTTATTCTTATAATTTTACAGACTTTGCTAGCCCATTAGGAATTTTTTTTCCAGAATGTAGCACACACACTTAACAGCAAACTTGGATCTAAAATATCCTTGCTTTGACATGTTTGGGCTTAACTCCCACATCTATTTTCTTATCTAATGGATAATTTCTCTTTTCTTTTTTTTTTTACCCTATAAATCTCAATCCATAAAATAGTTTTCTTCAAAAACGTTGGCTTGTGTGCTTTAATTATTATTATGTTGGCAAAAAAAGAAGCATGAAGGTCCATCCTTTATGCCTTGTGTTTAAATATCTCAACATTTTCTTTTTGTTAAAAATGTTAGGCCCTTGTTTTGCTCTTCAATATGTCCGGAGCCCTTCCCCCCTCCAAAAAAAGTTTAAATTCCAAAGGTTCTATGGACAAATGAAACGTTAAAATTATGCATCGTCATTCAACAGGTTTTTTCCTTTCTGATTTGTTATATTTTATTTTAATTGATGGAAAAAATTAAGTTCTTTAGTCATACTTTTGGATATGGCTTCTATTACTTCTATAACTTCAGAGCTATCAGTCAGAAATAAATTGCATCAGAAAATAACTCTAAATACAAGATTTGAGTGGTAAGTCTAAACATAATGAAGCAAATGTTTTCAAATCAGTGTTAAAAGGAAAGTTATCTAAATTACAAAAGCTAGGTTGTAAAGTTTGTTTATAATCAGCAAATTTACCCAAAATCATATTTTGGAGTGATTGAGAACGTTGTCATTCTATGCATGGGTGTCAAATGAAGGTAGTTGGGGGTGGGATTCACCCTAAATTTTGGAAAAAATTTGCCCCCCCTCCTATATTTTGTGAATTAATATTAATGATCCTGTGAACTCACCATTTTGAACTGTATAAAAAAATTAAATTATTTCTTGCTTTTTTTTTACTCATTGGGGCAATAGGTTGGGCAGGTAACTGCTTACAAAATTCCAACTTTTGATTTGTTGTCGTGACAAGGTGCATCACATATGAGGGAGAGGATGGACACCCCTTCACACATTTTCAACCAGTCGGTTTTCATTACATAAATAGGAATATGGGAATATATGACATAAATCAGTAAAAGAAGGATTAGTCTTGGTCAAAAAAAAATTTGAAATAATTTTATCAGTAATATCACCCAGATCGCTGGGTTAGAAAGACCAGTCGATGAGAAAAAACTATTGTCCCCCCCCCCCTCTAAAAAAAATAGCTAATGATACCCATGGTTGTGGCTTTATTTAACCATTCAATTGATATTGATGACTTGTGCTGATGGTTGACGAGTTATGCTGGTAAAAACAAAAACTGGAACTTCTGATGTGCTTTGTTTGCCTTGTTGGGTTAATGTTGATGACGTTGATTGATGATCGTATAGTAAAAACTGGAAATTCTGAATTTTTTTATTTGACTCGTTTGGGTTGTTTCACATTAGCCTAAAAGATTGGAAGAGGGTGTATTTGAACAGAAATTAAAAATTCTAGTGCCCTTTTTAAGTGAACAAAAACACTGGAGGGCAACTAGCCCCCCTCCCACGCCCCCTTTTTCCAAAAGTTGTCTAATCAAAATTTTAAGGCATTCATTTTGTTCAGCCTAGCTGAAAGATCTAATAAATATGTCTTTAGTGGTAACACGACGAGAGGTAAAGAGGAAGAATTTAAAGGAAACGAAGAATTTAATAGGAGGGTTAAAATATAAAGTTTTGAATTGATTAAAGGAGAGAAAAGATTAAAGGAGCATCATGCTGCGTTTTTTATCCGTAATGCTATCTTCTAAAATTTAATTTCGGCAAAATAGGATTTCAAAGTAAATGTTTTGATTGGTGAAAGTAGATTGACTCCTCCCCTTCCCCACTCATTAGCAAATCACTTGTTTGATGAAAGTAAATATTTCTAAAATAACAATTGTTGGTGTAAATGCTGAAAGATTGTAGTAAATTCAATGTGGTTCCTATTCGGTCCCTGTAGAAGATTCATCTGTTATATTTTTGTATTGTTCAAGCTTTTTACAAAACTAAAAAAATGTACGTGTTCTTAGATTCAATACCATAGTCTCGATTGTCCTGTCAGTTCTACTTTTAATTACATAAAAAAAAACTAGTTTTTTTAACTGAAAGTAAGGAGCGACATTAAAACTTAAAACGAACAGAAATTACTCCGTATATGAAATGGGTTGTCCCCTCCGCAATCCCTCGCTCTTTACGCTAAAGCTTTTAATTGTATTAAAAAGCAGAATTGTGGCAAAGAGTCAAACTTTAGCGTAAAGAGCGAGGGATTGCGGAGGGGACAACCCATTTCATATACGGAGTAATTTCTGTTCGTTTTAAGTTTTAATGTCGCTCCTTACTTTCAGTTAAAAAAACTAGTTTTTTTTTTTATGTAATTTCTGAACGTTTTTGAATTAATGCATGTTTGATTTTGGCTCTCCACACATAAATTATTAAAATGAAATTTGCATATTAATTCCTTTTTTGTCTAAATGGCTTTCTCTTAGTTTTGATCAGACGATTTTGAGAAATGAGGGATGGGAAAGGAGGCCTAGTTGCCATGCAATTTTTCGGTTTACATAAAAAGGCAACTATAAATTTTTATTTTTAACGAATTTTTCTATTAGTAAAAAATATACGTAACTTAAGAATTATCTTACGTAACAAACTTTTATATTCTTTAATTTTTATTATGTATATGAGAGGGTTTGTACCCTCGTTAATACCTCGTTCTTTACACTAAATCGCAAGTTTTGTCCCAATTCTTTAAGAATGACCCCTGAATCAGAAAGGCCGTAGAATGAATAGTTGAAATTACTAAAAATACTATAGCATAAAGAGCGAGGTATTTATCTCCTCCTAAATACCTCGCTCTTTATGCTAAAGTATTTTTAGAACCCCTCACATGCGTAATAATCTCTGTTCGTTTTAAGTTTCAATGCTACTCTTTACTTTCAATTGAAAAAAAAATTTCCATGTTTACTTTTTCATTGTTTTTTTATAGTAATTTTAGAAAATCCTGCGCCCTTTTCATTGAATTTCCGTTCCCCCATGACACATTTCTCCATGGAAAGATCCTCCCACATAGCCCCCTCCCCTCAACCCCACCCCCAAAACCAAAAAAAAATCCCCTGAAACCGACTGTACACTTCCCAATAACCATTATTATATGTAAACACTGGTCGAAGTTTGTAAGTTGCAGCCCCACCCCCAGGGACTTTGGAGGAGTAAGTCATTCCCAAAGACATAGTTATTATGGTTTTTGACTATGCGGAACAAAATGGCTATCTCAAAATTTTGATCTGCTGACTTTGGAGAAAAAATGAGCGTGGGAGGGGGCCTAGGTGCCCTCCAATTTTTTTGGTCACTTAAAAAGGGCACTAGAACTTTTCATTTCCGTTAGAATGAGCCCTCTTGCGACATTCTAGGACTGCTCGGTCAATACGATGACCCCTGGGGAAAAGAAAAAAAAAAAAAAATAAATAAATAAACACGCACCCGTGATTTGTCTTCTGACAAAAAATACAAAATTCCACATTTTTGTAGATAGGAGCTTGAAACTTCTACAGTAGGGTTCTCTGATACGCTGAATCTGATGGTGTCATTTTCGTTAAGATCCTACGACTTTTAGGGGGTGTTTCCCCCTATTTTCTAAATAAGGCAAATTTTCTCAGGCCCGTAACTTTTGATGGGTAAGACTAAACTTGATGAAACCTATATATTTAAAATCAGCATTAAAATGCGATTCTTTTGATGTAGCTATTGATATCAAAATTCATTTTTTTAGAGTTTTGGTTACTATTGAGCCGGATCGCTCCTTACTACAGTTCGTTACCACGAACTGTTTGACTGATTTAGTTAACATTCTAAATTTTATCCTAGAAATTTTACGCTAAGATAAATTTATATTTTGAAAATTTTTTCCCAAGGAAAGATTGTTGAGCCTGCACTTTTCAAACACTTCGTGGCAAAGACATATATTTAAGGAGCGACGCGGCTCAGTAGTAACCGAAATAATAACCGAATTGATATGAATAGATATATCAAAAGAATCTACCTATTATGCTGATTTCGTATATAAGTTTAATTAATTTTTTTCTTACAAATTAAAGGCTACGAGCCTGAGAAAATATGCATGATTTTTGAAAAAAGAGGAAAACACCTCCTAAAAGTCATAGAATCTTATTGAAAATTACTCCTAACAGATTCAGCGTATCAGAAAAACCTACTGTAGAGGGTTTCAAGCTCCTATCTGCAAGAATATGGAATTTTATATATTTTGTCAGAAAAAAGATCACAGATGCGTACTTATTTGTTTGTTTGTTTGTTTTTTTGCTGTTTTTTCCCAGGGGTGAGCCTATCAACTCAGAGGTCTTAGAATATCGTGAGAGGGCTTATTGGAAAGGAAATTAAAAGTTCTAGTTAAAAAATTTTTGACAAAAAAGTTTAGAGAGTAACTAGGCCCCTCCCCGTCCTTTTTTCCCAAAATCGTCTGATGGAAATTTTGAGTTAGCTATTTTGTTCATCATAGTTGAAATGCCCAATAAATATGTGTTTGGATATAACATGAACCCCCACCCGTTAAATTTTCATGGGATTGAATTGTCTAGACTAGGGGATATTTTCATGGCCAGGGGGATTTCTTCGTGGATGTGGGTCCAGATTCCATGGCATTATTTAAAAGATGATAAGAAATTAAATAAAAACAAGTATTTCCAGCTGAAAGTAAGGAGAACATTATACTTAAAACGAAAAAAAAAATTCTTGAGTACATGAAGGGGATTGCCCCCTCCTCAACAGCTCGCTCTTTACGTTAAAGTTTGAATTTTGTCCCAATCGTTTAAAAACATCTCCTGAAACACTAAATTTGTTTGATTAGAACAATAAGAAGCTTTTTCAAAAATACTAAAAACTTTAGCTTAAAGAGCGAGATGTTGAGAGAGGGGTAATCCCCTTCGTATACGTAATAATTTCTTTTCGTTTTAAGTTTTAATGTTTGTCCTTACTTCCAGTTGAAAAAAAGTTGTTTTTTGTTTAATCTTTATTGAAAAGCGAGCAGTAATGCACAAAATTGCAAAAAATAGGTATTTTAAGAAAAACCATAAAAGTTGGCAGCAAGGTTGAAATCAATGCTAGAAAAGGGTGAAAAAAAGAAAATAATTTTTGAAAGTAGACATAATGTAAATAAAATTACTATGTAGCTGATTTTTCTAAAATGCTATCTTTTTCTACTCAAAACTAATGAAAACGTTAATTTTTTAGAACATAGTTGTAAGTTGAACATTTAACCTTTTGCCGTAGATCCGTTCATTGCGCATATTAATATGAAAGTTTCGAAACGATTCTGGAATTGACTTGCTTTTCTTACAATTTTCTGAAAACCACCGTGGGATTACTATGTTACCATGTTTTTTCATGAAATCAAAAAAATTACCCTTGGTCTTTTGCCACTTGTAGCTTAGACTTAAATTATTTCTTAGATCTTGCTTCCTTTCATTTATAAGTGAAATGAAAATAGATATAAATTTTAATCAAGACAGTAAATGAAATAGAAAAATGAAGTCCAAATATTTTGGGTTTTATACTATTGCCATGTTCTGTATTTTTCCCAAACAACAAATTTTTTTTGTGTATTTAGTTTCACACAGCTGTGCGAGAAATGTGGTTTAATTCCGTTTTTTAGGGCTATAATGAGAGAAGAGTTGAAATGGCCAGGATATGCTCTGCCGATAAAAGATGACAGAATATCTGTAAAAAAAAAACAAAAAAACATCAAGTGCCAAACTCATTATTTGTCAGCAATAATTTGTAATTTGTCAGCAATAGTTGTTTTTATTTATAGTTTGTTTTTTTTAGTTTTTATTTGACAGCAATAGTTGATGCTTGCCCGATTTGTGACAGTGGCATAAATGTTGTAAAAATGGTCACGAGAGCCAAAATAGTGAATAACGTATTGACCAACCAACTTTCGGGATAATTAAAGGAAATATCTACAATGGGAGCAAAGTTCATGCAGGATTTTGTAGATTGTTTTTGTAGATTGAAATGAAACTAGATATATTCAAACGTTCAATATATCTAATTTTGATATCATAGAATTGACCTTCAATTTGTCACATGCAAATAGCAAAGGATAATGGATGTTTCAACTAAGTGAGAGTGATGTGATATTCCTTGTGAGAAGAAGTCAACTAGATGCACATAATGATTGGAAGGAAGATCAAGTTCTTTAACTGTTTGCGTGGGCCATTTGATTTGGTTACTAAAATGAAATTTTGACAGTGGTGAAGTCAATAAGCTGAAATTCTCTTTAGAACTGTGAAACACTGATAACATGTACTTTCTTAAAAAAAAAAATTCGTGATCACCGTCTTAAGCAGCCTCGCAAAATAATTAAAGACATTTTACAGTCGATGACTCAAGCACGCTGTCATTTACGACGTGATATATCTGCTTCTTTTCATTTGCCTCAATTGGAAATGGTACGTGATACAGTTAAAGATATGTGTTTAACAGATATTGTATAGTGGCTTTATTCGTATCCAAACAAGCGGAATTAAACACTAAGATGAGGCAAAAAATTATGAACCTCGTGAAGTCGAAATGTTGTAAAGTCGTGTATTTCTACGACAGGAAACTAGCTGATAAAACTAATTAATAACTATAGCTGATAAAACTAATTAATAGGTTCCACTTATGTTGCTGGATTTTTTTTCTAGCAACCATTGGGAAATCTCTACTGATTACACTGTAATCAAGGTTATATTACTGAATAGTCAATCAATAGCATGTAGCACAGAAAGGACATGATAGTTCTTAATAGTGTGTCATTTTGTTTCATGGTTAAGAAAGTGATATGATATGTTGGCTTAATTACTTTATAATTCACATAGCTAAATTCGGACTTTTTTAAAATATGGGAATTCAGAAATATAAAAATCTGGTTGACAGATTTATTCATTCGAGGTTCATTGATAGTGGCAAGGAGACTTATTCTAACGCGTTCTTGCATGCAGGAATTGGGGTTTCAAATTTTTGTCAAGAGATCAATTTTATGAAGAATTGTACTCAATACAGTTTAATTTTTAAGTTTCACCAGAGTATATTAATTCTACCCGAATGCTTTTGAAAACTGGAATTTGTGGCATTGGCCTTTGAAATTGCAAAGTATAACCAGAAAAGCCTGCAGAAGGTCTTATCCACGAGTGTAATTTGCTATGGTGCAGGGGGGGGGGAGCAATGCTCCCTCCAGACCCCACTTTGACCCTCGCCCCGCCCCAGCTGAAATTTAATTTCTGCAAGAATCAGATCAAACCAAGATAAGCCTGTATAATTTGAGCATCCAGAGAAACGGGTCAGTTATCTTTAGTACATCTTTGCCCTCATGGTACTATATGGCTCATTTTTCATTGTCATTCCAGTTGAATTGTGAAAATTTGCTCCAGCTTTACCCTCCCCCCTCCTCCCTCCCTGGGTTTTGACGAAACTTTGTCACTGGTCTTAATAAAAATTGTTATTTTCTTCAATTTTAGTTGTAACATATTTAGCCATCGAAGGAAGGACTCCCCATCATGGGGAGTCCCATCATGAGGACTCCCCGTCATGGGGAGTCAGAGCGAGGTATTATGGTTTTAGAGAAAAGCTTTTTTCCATTTCTTTTTTTAAAAAGCAAATCTAGAAGCTGAATCAACAATAGAATGGGAGTGGGCAATTAATCTTTTCTCTCGTTTTAGATTTTTAATAGTTGCAGCTACTGTTCTGAGGTGCCAAGTTTCGAGTTACGATGGATTTATTTCAAGATTTTCTGTTCAGATGTGAATTTATTTTTTTACTCTGTCGTAGCTTATGAAGAGTTTATTGCTCTCCCTGCAAACAAAGGTGAAAGTAAGAAGCTACTAAAGGAAAATGTGTGAAGTTATGCTTCAAGTGAAGAAATTAAACAGAATATGGAATGACTGAAGTATATTTTTATTTACCTTTTTACAGCGCCATCTATTATACTAAATTCTAGATTTCAGTAATGTAGGCTGTTCTCATTTTGTTCTTTTTCATATTAGTAAATAAAAATTGTAACGATGTCATTTCTGTCTGACAGTGAGAACATCGAACGTGAGGTAAACTGCATGCCTAGGTACAAGAAAATTCGCCCTTAAGAACTTTCAAAGACATATTCAAATTATGTAAAAATAAAAAGAAAATACAATATGTATTTTAATCCTGAAAACGGCTTTAGTGAACTGTTATACCCCTCTTCTCTTGACAATTATTGGGTCAGTTTTGTCCATGTGTATATTTAAAAAGATTGCTAGACTGAGAATAGAGCATTCTCTAGAATGGACTAAAAAACAAATGCTATAAACAACTCATTGTAGCGCCAAGTCGTCCGAGTCCAACACATGTACGCACGATGCTATCCCAGTTTGAACGAAGCTTTGCGTTTTACCCCGGCCGTGCAGGTTCAACGTTCATTAAATCATTTTTATCACCTCTTTTGTTTCAGTGAGGAAAGTAACGATATTGTAAACACTTGGCGAACTTTTCTAATATACAAAGCATGAAAATGCACCTTCATAAGCCCCCAAATTTTGCTAATGAGTATTTCAGCGAATCCTTTTATGAGCCAATTACATATTCTAAGTATTGTCATTGACATATTTAGGGAAAATATTTTTTGGATTTCATTGAAGGCTTTCTATAGATGTAATGCATCCATCGAGATTTTATCTTTTTTCCTCAATTTTGAGGTTAATAATCCCCCTTGATGGCAATTTCGTGGTATCTACTTAAATAACTCAAGTGTTTCTTTTTATTGGTGTGGTTATTTTTTTATTTTTCTTGCTCCACTATAATCTTTTGTAGACGGTGGGTAAATAAATCTTTATTATTATTATAAGTGGATGTTAAAGTTTTCTTATTAATTTCTGTGTTACCTCGCAGCTGATAAAAATCACTTACAACTAATACTTATAAATAACTCAGTTTAATTCAATGAACAACTCTTTTTAACAAATACACAATATGACTACATTACATTTTTGGTGAATCATAAGAAAATGATTTCAAAAGTATTTCTTGGCTAATTTACAGTATACGATAGAGAGAGAGTAAAAAAAATTCAATTCCTCATTCAGTAATTTTTCCAAATCGGCATGCATCTATTAATCAGCATTCCTAGTCAATCAGTTGTGTTTAAAGTTTGTGATCTAGCTACCACCTAAGACATTTTCATTTGTATGTGTCATTTGTATAGTGTAATCCCAACCAGGCACGGAATCGTATTCAAGTGTAGGAAGACGGGAGGGTGGGGGATTTTAAGGCGACTCGGGGTATTAAACACTATTAAATATTATTGGAATAGCAATTTTGTTTTTAACGTTAATCTGTTGTAATTTCTTAAAGAGGAGATTTGATCCCCATGAAATCCAGGACGTCTAACCCTTGTCTTATGAGCTTGCAGGCTATTTTATAGTAACATCTTTGGTTTCTTCCATCGGGTGGATTCGCTCAATCCGCATTGACGGTTCTTTCATGTCAAAAATACAGAATAGGCTCAGACTATTTTTGTTGAAGATACGTGTTTCACACCTTCAAGTTTTATTCTTAAAATGAAGAAAGAGGCTCTCAAATTTCTCTTAGTCTAAAACTTCTTTCTAATTCAAAATTTTTTACGTAATTGCAAAGGTTTACCAAAGTTAGTAAAGTTTTACTTAAGCTGCATGTTTCAAAGTTTTTGACAGCTTATAGGAGAATTTCAGCTTATCGACAAAAAATCCAAATTCCTTGTGTAAACAATATAAGCAACTGAAAATATGAGCTTGTCTTCTATCTTATGAAGCTGTACATTTATTTTTTCTGATAGAAAATAAACTGATTACTGAACTTTAAAGTTTCCCTTTTTTGCGTTTGAAATTTATTTTCCGTGATCCCCTTTCATTAGTTACTGACATAAACGACCTAATGTCCATCATAGTAATATTTCAGGGGTTAATTATTGTTATTATAAAAAACGTTCTATTATTAGACTTCAAACCAAACATTTTGGGAGGGAGACAATTGCTGTCCTAACTTTTTTTTTAAATTTTGAAAGTCTATTTATTTTTTCTGGTGTTTTAGCCTTATTTAAATCTGAGTATGTATCTTTTCACAGATATTTTAAGCAATAATTGCAGAATAGAGGTGTGATATACATACTAGTGCCAGTGATAAAAGCAAGAACACTCTGTACAACGTCCTAGTACTCTGCCAAGATATCTTAAGTGTTGACGTGGCCTGTGCCAAAATTTTATTTGTGTGTTTCTCAAAGTGACTTGGCTTCATAAGCCCAAGTTTTAGAAGAGGATCGCACGTATACGAGCGGTTGATTCGCTCAAACGTCAACTGAACAACAACAACAATTTTGAAAAATGCCTTTTTGCTTTTTAATTGAAAATGTTGTCCTCCCAGATTTAGAAAATATGTTTTTATGCTTCTTTGTTTCAAAAACTTTAAGAAATTCTACCATCTACATTTTCGTGAATTGGTGGATTTGCTGCTGATTCTGGTACAATCAAATTACGAATGAACAAAGGACATTTTTTCATAGATATATTTTTCATTTTTTTATTATTCATATTTATTATTCATTATTATTTTCATTCTATATATTTATTTATATATTTATTTTTATTATTCATATTTATTATTTCATTATTCATAATTTTTCATTTTTCATAGATATATCGGTATTCTATTAGATATATTGGCTGCAAGTTAGACAAACATAAAAGCTTCACTGATTGTCATTGTCACCATTAAAGATCGAAGAAATCTTTGCTTATCCGTTTTCAAAGGGGGGGGGGGATTTACTTTCAGTCACACTTTGATCCCGTTGATCTTTACTATTCTGTTGATCTTTCTCTTTAAACAACTTGGCAATTGATTTTTAGCTATTATTTTAGGAATGTGAAAATACCAGGTGTTACCTTTAAACATGGCAACGGTGAAAATATACAATCTGTCCAAAAATAGGCGGCATATTACAATCCCTTATATTAGTCTTATTCGGTTTATATAGTTACCTAAGTTTACTAGCATAAAAGTCTACCTAAAATCATCCTTTTCTCAAGTCAAAACTAATTTCGTCTCAAAAGAATTTTCCCAATATTTTGAATATCGAAGACGGGTAATTGGTCCTTTTATTCTTATGTTCCTCTATTATTCTCAAACAGTTTTCCTGAATAAGTATTTTTTTTCAGTAATTTAAACTTTATATTTTATCTTAATAGATAGCGTCAACACCTGATTTTTTAACGAAGAATAGGAGCCAGGGAATTATAAAGCCTTTTTTTAGCACAAAATTTGGTGAACTAAACAAACTATTTACTTAAGCCCATTTTATGGACAACGTGAGAGTTGCTTGTTATGGTTAACCAAATTGAGAAAATGGAAACACCTAAATATGCTTTATGAAGATACACATTAAAAGAAATAAAGTGGCACCTGATAAAAATGCTCATTACTTAAAGGTGTATCATAAAAATGCTCATTACTTAAAAGTATATCATAAAAAGGCTCGTTACTTAAAAGTGTATCATAAAAATGCTCATTAGTTAAAAGTGTATCATAAAAATGATCGTTACTTTAAAGTCTCATAAAAATGCTTATTACATAAAAGTGTATCATAAGAATGCTCATTACTGAAAAGTGTATCATAAAAATGCTCATTATTTAAAAGTCTATCATAAAAATGCTCATTTCTTGAAAGTGTATCGTGATGCACGTTATGGTCTTTTGAGGGGTAGAATAATTCATTATTATACCAGAGATATATCAAATAAAGACAGAAGGGCAGTATTAGTTTGTCGAATCAAGGGGTTGTGTCACTCAATTTCGTTGGTTTGGTCCCAAAAGGGCTTTCAGTGAGTGATAAAACCACACTTATAAAACGGAATGAGTCGTTTTACACTTAGTATGACTAAATTGTTGAATAAGTTTAATGGTTGATAAAAAAAAGCTCTTTTTCCAATTTATGTAGTCCTTTCATTAATTTTTTGTTTAGTTTTTAGGACAATGGTTCTTGTATAAATATAAGTGTTGATTGAGTCCTCCTTTCCTATGCAAAGTGATCACCCTTTGTTCAACTTAGTCTTAAAAAAAAAAAAAAAAAAAAAAATCCAAAAAAGACCTAAAACAGTTTTGATAATTTTATCTTACTATTTTGGTCAGGTTTTGAGGCCATTTAGTCCATAATATACCCCTAAAATGCTGCCTCCCCCCCAAATAGTTAAGTTTTTATTAGGACAGAGGGCTACCAATACCTAAAAATTCCTTAAACATCTTAAAATGTTAGTTCTGAGCAGGGGTATTGGGAAATGTAAATATGTTTAACAATAACTAAAATTCAAATAAGTGAACTAAAAGCATACCAAGTATGTATATCGTCTCTGTTATGCTTATAGATCATATCTGACATTTTCAGACTTTTCAGGTAAAAGCCAAAAAGTGTTTTCTAAGCTATTCTCAAAAGGAACAAGTGGTAGAGTAATTTAGATCAAGAGGATGGAGGTGCAATTGAACATTCATCGCTTTACTGATGTTCGCTTTGAGCGAACAAAAGTTTTTGATAATTATTGGAAAAAATTGAAAACTTTTGGTACGATCTGTTTGTGTAACTGTGACGACATATATATTAAAATTATTCAGTATTCCGGAATTTACTTTTTTAAATCTTGAATTTTTAAGTAAGTGGATCATGGATACTGCTCAATTCCCAAAGACAGTCCTACATAGGGAAGTTTTGGGATAGCATATTGAGTTTACTAAATGTATAATACGCATGTATGTGTTTTTTTTTATCATTTGGATTTTCCTTACCTAGATCTTTTGTTGCGAAAAAATCACTTTATCGTTTTAAAATGAAATTTCTTTTCAATCCGTTAATTTTTGATTTTTTTTTTCAGGATAATAGCGTTCAATCATTGAAGATTCAATTGTGAACGAATATACAACCAAAAAAGAGCAGAGTGAAAGGAATTTTGTTTTGAAAATGAACGCTCAATTACTGGAAAACAGAGATCTTATATACGCCATTTCAATGTTGTCATACTAAGCCTACCAATAATAAATATATTTGATGCAAAGGCAGATCTAGAGCAAAATTGGGAGGGGCGAGTGTGACAAGGGCGCCAATAAGACATACTTATTTCAAAAAAGAGTAAAAAAATGAAGAAGAAAAAACGGAAAAAATCTTGGGGAGGATCAGTCCCTGATTTGGTGAAGCTTTTCCAGGCCAGGGCTCTGTGGTGATAGGTTGAGACCTGAACGAGGGCGCTCATTGCGTACGTCTGAGAATATCACAAATTTGCCGCGTAGCAAGGAGTAATATCCAATTTCATCGCTGAACCCGTGATATCATTTGATTTTTGTTCCGCCGTCTGAAACTAATAACTTAAAATAGCCTTTTTTAACTTACATCCATATAAAATTTAAACAACATAAAGCATGGTTTTTAGTACAATCTCTGAATAAGGAACTGCTTGGGACTGAAGACTAGTAAATGTACGTTCTGATATGAGTCGATTTTTTTGGACACAATTTTAGATAAATGTTCGAAACATTTATTTTATTCCAAGAAATTTTCTATTGAGATGGTGAGAATTTCACTTTCTGTAAGATGTATAGGCCATAATTCAAAGAGTAACACCTCTTGGTCCGTTTTGCTTGACAAAAGTTGCCGTCTTTCGCTAAATTTAGCAGAAGTCTACCATGTTGGCGCAGCTATGATAAATTACTGTGCAAAGTTAGGAAGAAATGTGTTCTGCTTTCGGCTATCAAGTGTTACATATATAAAACCACCCGAGAACAAAGTGCAACGACTAAACTGTCACTACAGGAGTTGGATGTGGGCAAATATAAATAAGTCAATAAATAGTACGAAAAGGAGACGCACTAAACCCCTTGGTATTTGTGTCTGAATGCCTTCACCAGTAATCAGCATCAAGAGGTTAAAGTGTCTAAAATAATATGAATAATAGATAAATAATATGTATAATATATAAAACAAACTAAATAATTGTAAAAACATATATTTAAAAAAGCCTGCTCTTTGTCTAATGAATGTGCTAACCTTTTTTATTGATTTCTTATTGAAAACCAAACCTCAAATATGTGCATAAAAATTTGAGCAAAAGTGAGGGAATCTGCATTTTTTAGAACATAAAGTCTCAAAATGTTGAAAGTTGATCCGAAAAAGGATTTTCTTCTCGGAGATTGCACGAAGTAATATTTCTTATTTGTGTTTTCTTAAGGTTCTGTGCTAGATCCATGAAGATTACTTGCATTGGGAAAGGGGGAATTTGATTTGTTTAGAATCTAGAAACTAAACAACAGGCGGAGCATGTGAAAAAATATGGGGGGAGGAACTTTAGTATACTTTAAATACGTATTTTGCTGTGCACCCACAAATGAAAGGGTTGCTTCTCCCCTCCAGGTTGCAAGATTGTTCATGTAATTTCTCATGTCAATATAGTTTGCTCATTCTTTGCACTTTCTTTAAAAAATTCTTCCCCGAAGAGAATTTTTGATTCTACGTCAAATCAAAACGAAATGTTTGGTTTCCCAAGTATTTACTGGTATTTGCAGACTGGCAATCGTAATTTTCAGGAAAATTGGTCATTTCAAGCCTTCTTTAAATGGTGTTTGGTTTAAGAAAATAATATTAGCCCAGTTAAAATGTATATTTTGCAAATAATTAACATAAATAAAGAGAGGTGAAAAATAAAGCATATAGAGACACTAAACCAAAAACATGGTAAAGATGCGACGGCAATACTTTTCAGAGGCAAGTTTAATATCTTTTATAGAAAAAAAATACCTGCATTATGCGCGCCATCTAAAAATATTAGAATTTTTTCCCTCTGCTCTTTTAAAATCTTTAACAAAATATTTCGCGGAAATTTCACAGGAAGAACAGATGCAATATTTTGAGTCCTATTTAACTGGCTAAGTAGGCAAATTTACTAATTCTATTCTCAAGTTGACTTTCGTGTTGTGTTTCAAACTTTTAAGGGGATTAGTAGTAGTAGAGGATTAGGCGAGTAGTAGTAGAGAGTGGAAACGAAAAACAATTTTCAAGCATACCTTTAGAAACGGCATGAAATTTTGTAAGGCCTTAGACTGGGTTAGAGAAATGTCTCTGCATTCTCAAAACAACGAAGGGGTAGGATAAAATACCATTCCCTTTTTTAATATTTATAGTTACACTTCTTTAGGCTCGGAAGTTTACAGGTTCTCCTTTCACAATTTCTCACTTCTTATGAATAGCATTATTCAAAATTCTAACTCCTGACTGGACAAACGTGTTCGTTTGAATTTCTAAACTGTGGCATAGAAGGAAATAAAATTGTATCTAAAAAGTAATCTATTGAGGCTTTTTGGAGGCCTCAAAATGAACTCAGTCCTAGCTGAGTTCAAATTTATAAAAATTAATTTACTTTCCAAAAGACACGCAAACTGAAATCAAGTTCCATCATTTCTGAAATGACCATAATTGGAAGGTTCTATTTAGAAGGCCTGGGGACGGTTTTATGGGAGCTTCAATGGATGAAAAACCGGCACTTATCAATACGAGAAGCATTTAAAGGTGGTGAATATGCCTGGCTCATAACTATTAGAAACAATAAAAACTTAAAATAAGATTAAGTCGATTAGTTTAATAGAACAGGAAGTGCTATAATAATATCCCTCCTCCAGCTAAATAAATTTGCTTATAGAATCCTCAGAGCTGGACTCATATCCTAAAAAATTAAATAATGCTTTTGGGGCGGAAGACATGAAATTGTATTTATCCACAGTACCTCTCAATTTTAGGGGTTTTTCTGAACTTACAACGTAGTTTGACATAGAAAATCTTATATAGAAGTCAAGGTATACATTTAATTGGCCTATTAACTTGTCAGGCTAGGAAGATGATGCCAAAAAGCTTTCTTCTCTATGAAAGTTTCTTTCATTGAGAAGGTTTTAATTTTAGTGTTTATCATTCTTTTTCTAACAACATTTCCTAGTATCAATATCACACATTTTTAATGATTTTTTTAATAGTTAAAAACAGTATTCATTATAAAATAGAAATAGGGAAAGTAGTATAGTATACCTAGGTACTTAAATGATATAGTCTACCCACTACCGCTCAAGTTGTTCATAGATTGACGCACTATAAACCGGTTTCTTTCGCTAGCTTCTTTACCTTAGTGTGAGAAATGTTAAAATGAATGCGTAATATATAGTTTGGGCTATATATTTACACATTAGGGGAGGTGAGGACAAAGTATTTGGACATTGTGAAGTCAGAAAACAATTCTTACTTCATAATAATTGTAGCTAACATATTTTGCATGCAAATATGTAGCCTAAGTTTTTTTCCAAAGTATTATATTTTTATCATACTTAGGTATATATTATTAGGGAGAATAATATGGAGAATAATTGCAGTTTTTTGTCAGCTTACCCTTTCAGTAATAATTTTTTTTCTCTGTAGGACAGTTCTGTAAGGTAAATTTAAAGTTCAGATCCGGTGCAGAGTAAAAACCTTTCTTCTGCTTACCCTTGAGTATATATTAAAAATAGCTTTTCATAGAAAAAAATAGCTCAATTTAGTTTAAAAGGCAATTTAGGTTAAAAAAAATCTAAGCAACAGAAAGTATAAAATCTGGATTTCCTGCAAGGAATAATTTATTACATCTCAGCTTCATCTTGAAGTTCTGAATTACTCTTTCATACCCCTCTTTTTAGCTTCAATCGATCCTAAAACAAAAATAAAACATTAATTTTTCATTATTTGCCTTAAGGCAAAGTTTTAAGTATTATTTGCCTTAAACAAAATGGGAAAACTTCCAACACTATCCTACTAATATTGCTGAAACTGTTTAGGGCTAATTGTTCCTCTTGAAGGGCATATTGGCTTATCTCCCATAGGGCACGGGGCTGCCAATCCTTGGGACTTCCTTAAAAGATCTTGAAATTTTAGTCCTGAGCAGGGATGTTAGGAAAACTAAAATTGTATATACATTGTCACTGTTATGCCTAAAGGTCATATCTATCATTTTCACACTTTTCAAGTATAATCCCAAAATTTTTTCCTAAGCTGTTCTCAAAGGGACAGTTGGTAGTGTAATTTAGATCAGGGGGATTGAGGTGCAATTGAACATTTACTGCTTTACGCTTGGAGCGCAGCTCAGTAAGCGTTTTTTTTTTTTATTTCAAAAAATTGAAAACTTCAGGTACGATCTTTTTGTGTAGTCGTGACAACATATATATTAAAATTATTCAGTGTTCCGGGACTTTGTTTTAATCTCGAATTTCTCGTAAGAGGATAATAAATAATGCTCGATTCGCAGAGAAAACGCTACGTAAGAAAGTTTTTGTATAGCATATTGCGTTTACTAAATGTACATTACAAAGGGATGTATTTAATAATCTTTAGTATCCTGGCATCGATTTTTATTCATTCAGGTTTTCCTTGCATTGATCTCGGGTATTGCTAGATATTTTCAGTGGTATTCCTCAAGACAAAAGTTTCAGTTTTCAATTCTATGTTTTT
Organism: Artemia franciscana; assembly: GCF_032884065.1. Lineage (NCBI taxonomy): Eukaryota > Metazoa > Arthropoda > Branchiopoda > Anostraca > Artemiidae > Artemia > Artemia franciscana. Next base: position 251,238 of record NW_027062675.1, read on the forward strand.
GTCGTGTTGGCTGTAAGGATAAAGTAAAAAGCAATTTTTTTTATTACTTAAGTCAACCGAGTGGTTTTTTATGCGATTCATATATAAGACCACCAGGCTCTTGCGGAGAAAATTTTCAGAGCGGGGGGTGGGGGTAATAATAAAAAGGAAATCTCTTTGATATTTTGAACAAGAACAGCCTAAATCAGAAAAGTCTTGGATTTTGGCAGTGATTGTTCAACCCATGTTCAGATATACTTGGATGGATTTTTTCTCAGTTTTAGAAACGAGAATTCCAATTATTTCATAAATTCACTTTAAGTCATAATATTTAACCTGTCTATTCTATTTACTTTTTAAGACATTTTAGCATAAAAGGAACGTCCAGAAAATATTTGTAAATATTCAATATATTAAATATTCTTCATATAACAGTGGTCCCTCTGTACTTGCCCTCTTCTTACCGATGCTTTCTGTTCAGTGGCCTGATTAGACATCTAGGTAATTCTTTCATCAGGATAGTAGTACTAGAAGGATGTAAATTTGAATTATAAGTTGTTGTTTTTTTCATTTAGATTTGAGAAGCTCACTGAGTCAAAATGGAATCATCCAATGTGTATTCATGCAGGATCAGTAATTGGAGCTGCACAAGGATATAACTTTGAATCATATTTTTCTTTTTTCAGACTCTGGGCCATCAATTATCAATGCATCAAGTCAAAACTAGGTAAAATTAAGTTAGGTTAGGTAATTTAGATAAATTAATGTTCTAAGGCATATGCCTGTGTTTTTGCTGTGTTTTATTATTTAAGATATTCAGATTTTGATCGAGAACGTCATTATTCATTTATTTTCGTACTAGTTGTGTGTTTTTTTTTGTACTAGTTGTGTTTTGTTTTTTTTTATTGTCATTTTGTCTTTTACCATCAAATTTTCCTTGACTCAAGTTCTATAGATACACTCGCAATGGAATATTAAACATGTTGGACAGAAACAGAAGAATAAAGGAATGCCCTGAAAGATTTCAGAATGAAAAAGATAAGTTTGACATCGTCATCACCTGCGAAGAACGAGTTTATGATCAAGTAATAGAATGTGAGTCTCCTGTTTAATTTAAAGTTCATTCTTTGGCTCTATTTTCGATGGTGCACCTATAGTTTAATCGTGCTCCGTCCCAGTCATAATTCCTGAGTACAGCCATACGCTAAACACAAGTGTCGGTTTTATTGATTTACGAATAGATAAATATATAAAAAGAGAAGATTCGATTTAATCTTTTAAGATTCTAAAAGCTGAAAATCTTAAGTAAAAATTTAAAAAGAATACATCTTTAATAAAAAAGAAATAAATAATAATTATATAAGTATATATAAAAAGAGAAATAATAATAAATATATAAAAAGAGTAGATTCGATTTTAATCTTTTAAGATTCTAAAAGATTAAAATCCTAAATAAAAATTTAAAATAATACATCTTTAATAAAAAAAGGAATAAATAATAAGTATATAAGTATATATAAAAAAAGAAATAATAATAAATATATAAAAAGAGTAGATTCGATTTTAATCTTTTAAGATTCTAAAAGATTGAAATCATAAATAAAAATTTAAAAAGAATACATCTTTAATGAAAAAAAGAAATAAATAATAAGTATATAAGTATATATAAAAAGAGAAATAATAATAAATATATTAAAAGAGTAGATTCGATTTTAATCTTTTAAGATTCTAAAAGATTAAAATCCTAAATAAAAATTTAAAAAGAATACATCTTTAATAAAAAAAAGAAATAAATAATAAGTATATATAAAAAAGGAATAATAATAAATATATAAAAAGAGTAGATTCGATTTTAATCTTTTAAGATTCTAAAAGATTAAAATCCTCAATAAAAATTAAAAAGAATACATCTTTAGTAAAAAAAGAAATAAATAATAAGTATATAATTATATATATAAAAAAAGAAATAATACTAAATATATAAAAAGAGTAAATTCGATTTTAATCTTTTAAGATTCTAAAAGATTAAAATCCTAAATAAAAATTTGAAAAGAATACATCTCAAATAAAAAAAAAATAATAAGTATATAAGTATACATAAAAAAGAAATAATAACAAATGTATAAAAAGAGTAGATTCGATTTTAATCTTTAAGGTTCTAAAAGATAAAATCATAAATAAAAATTTAAAAAGAATACATCTTTAATAAAAAAAAGAAATAAATAATAAGTATATAAGTATACATAAAAAAGAAATAATAATAAATATATAAAAAGAGTAGATTCGATTTTAATCTTTAAGGTTCTAAAAGATTAAATCATAAATAAAAATTTAAAAAGAATATATCTTTAATAAAAGAAAGAAGTAAATAATAAGTTGAGGTCAATCATGTAACTATAAATAACCGGCAGTTGACTGATGATGGCCATGATGTTTAGTTTTGAAAATTTCGTGTAAAGGGCAATATTTTCGTGCTGTTATCGTTCACCAACTGAGCTGCTGAAATCGTTGCCCAAAAAAGCTATGTGTGCAGGGCCCTTTAGTTATTTCAATACATAAATTTCTAGTGTAATGTCACGTTTTTGTTCAGCGCTGCCACGTTGAACGGAGAAAATAAATAAGCAAAGATAATCAGCATTCTCTGAAAACATTTTTCGTCCTTTAAATTTTCGACATTAGCAATCTGTTGAATTCTACAGAAATCTACACCTTTAGAGGAATGCTGGACATTCTTGAGGTGTTTGGTGTCAGGTTGTTCTTTTGCTGCTGTTTTTTCCGCTTTGCTCTTCTTAAATTTAGTACCTGTTATTACTAAAATCTGCATAACCGTAGACTTTGTGCAATGTTTTTTTTGCTGAATTTGCATAAACAGCTGGTTCATAATGCAAATTTCATAACCTAAGTAAATCAATAAAGCATCTCTCTTTCCCTCTTTACGCTAAGGTTTCCTAAGTGCATCACTAGCCTTATTGAAAGTGTTTTTCAGTGCAACAAATGTAGTTCGTTGGTAACTGTAGAAGTTTTGAATATGAATTGGGTTTCAAAATATTGTAAGTAGAAACTTTACTGTTTGTTGAAATTGCGTAACAGTGAACCCTTGTATACTTGAGGCATTGTAGGGAAAAAACTTTGGCTTGAAGAGAAGGGGCTGGGAGGGAGGTACACCCAGAACCGTTCCTAGGGCTGGTGGTGCCCGGGGAAATATTAATTACAGTGTCTCCTCCTGACTCAGATGTAAACAAAAAAAAGAGCCTATTCACAGTGAAACATTAAAAAATTGAAGTCGCCCAGCTGTGGCTCCCAAGCCATGGTCCCATGGCAACTGCCTGTTTTCACCCTAGGAATGGCTTTGGATACGTCCCTTGTAGTCTATACAGGTTAGCTTATTTTTGGCTCAAAACATAACAACTTTTTGTATAACAATACTTAGAGAAAAAGGGCATATTTAGGTGTGTTTACTTTTCAAAATGAAACATAATTTTCCGAAATAAGGGAAGGGAATAAGTCCTCTTCTCTTTAAGTCTAAGTTCAGCTTCTTATGACACTGCTTGAGATTGATCCTCAGCACCCATATTGTATTCTGTATTCTAGACTGATGAACATTTGTCAAATGTATTTTTATGTCATTATTATGACATAAGAATTGTCACAATATATATATTGTCATAGAATATATGTCATATTCTTTTATGTAAAGGGGGCAAGTGGTTTAAGTCGGGACAAAATATTTGAAATCGACACTTTGTTGTGGCTTCATATCTTCTGTTAGTTAAATGGGCAACGTATCTTGAAATTTAGCTTTGACTGATTCATCTTTTGACGGTCTATGACTAACAGTTTGACTGTAACACCTTGTATGACTGTCACCTTGACAGTTGTATGATTAACACCTTGAAAGCAATTACTGTCAAGGTGAAAAAATTACATGCTTGACCATCCTTCTCTAGTAGTCACCCACATTCAAAATCTTTATAAGAAAACGGACTATATCCTTGCATATATTTTAATAAAAAATTGTGTCATTAGAATTTTGTCTTTTATTGAAAAGGGTCACTCTTCATCCATAGTTTCTTACTCCAACTGTTTGTTCTAAAGCACCCTTGAGTTTTTTAGCGAGGCTGTTTGCTTTCTACTCAACTTTTTGTTTTCGCTCTTGTTGAAATATATCATTATAAACTAGGGTTAAATAAATTCTTTAAAATTAAATAAAATAAATTCTTATGGTTATTATTTTTGCATTTTTTAATTTAATTTCTTCGAGTAAATATTTTGAATCGGGGATACTTTAACCTCTCTCTCTTCTGTCCAGAATGGATACGAATATAATTAAATATATGCGCTTAAATATTTCTAAAATAAGAGGAGAAATGTCAGTTTGGCGCCCCTTATTGTGGATCACTGCTTGGAACTTGACCAGCCATGTCTTCTGAAACGGCTGGGCTGTCAGACCAGCCTCTACCGACATACCTGAAAAACTTAATTGGACTTGAAAAAGGTATCTAGTATGCCCGGAAAGTTTAATTCAGCCGCAAGCTAAAGGTATCAAGTATGCCCGGAAAGTTTAATTCAGTCATAAGTTAAAGGTGTAATACTGGTTTTATATTGGTTAAATAGGCCAATATCAGTGGTTTACATTAAATCTAAAGGAATTTAAACAATTTATTTAATTCTGTTTAGGATTCACTGAATACAATGTGGGTCCTTAAGCAGTAGGAAATTTGTATGTTGGGAAGGTTATTTTCTCATACAATGGGGGAGTTTTCGCTCCATGATTCTTCAGAAATTCACACTACAGTATAGGGCACGCTATAGGGCACTAGTGGCTCAATAGCTTCTACTATGGGATTGTGTACTAAATACTACATGTGTCTGTTTACAGGCACCGAATTCAGGAATTTATGGGAACTATGAGCATGTTGATACCATAAGAACTGAGTATCGAGTACTAGATTTTGCCCCCTAAAAACCTTTACATTTTGAAATTGTGTATATATTACTGTGATATCGTCGTATTATGTCTGAGATATTACACAGCGCCATTGTCATTTTAATGCTGGCACAACGCCTAGGAGCGATAATTGTGTTCCAAAAGATTAAAGTACAAACTATACTAAAATAAAGATATTTCTACCCCGGGGCCAGACTTAGCTCTATTCATACATGAAAACCCTTATTTTCTAAGATTTTTCTTTTAAAGGCTTGGCACATATAGCTTTTTCGGTCCCAATTTGCCAAGAAAACAGCGTCAATTTGAGCTTAGCAAATTTTCTATGTCTCCGGTGCCGATTTTCGAAAACGGTAACGAATTTCATCTTATCATAAAATAAGGAATCCTCGATTTTTTCTTATCTTCAGCAGGGGAATCAAAAGAACTAAATCATAATAATAATCATTTAATGTGTAATAATAAGAGGACTTTACACTATAATAATGAAAGAATTTAATATTTAGTAAAATTTTTTTTAGTGAAATAAAAATTTAAAAAGAATATAACTTTTAATAATAAAAGAAATAAATAATTTTTTGACGTCAATCATGCAACTATAGATAACCGGCAGTTGACTAATAGTGCCCATGATGTTTAGTTTTGAAAATCTCGTGCAAAAGGCAATGTTTTTATGGTGCCTTTTAAACAGCCTTTCTTCAACAGCCTTTTAAATTTCTTTAAATCACCACTTTTGATATTCTTATTAAATATAATATTCTTGGTATTCTAAGATCTTTGTTATTTTTCACTTGCCAATAGTTTAATACATATATGCATAAAGTGTTGAACAGCACTTACTGTGATAAGAACAAGAATGCTTTCAAAGAGCCTTTAAGCCACTTTTCCTAGGGAATGCCAATATAAACCCACCATTTTGATGGGTTGACAGTTCTTTTTTATTTAGTCAAGTTTTTTTTCCCTCTACCGAAACACCTATGCATGTAGGGGGAAAAGCAATTGATTCTAGCTTTAAATAAAGTACCAAGGATTTTTGGGTTTTTGAATTAACTTTTTCGGGTTTTTGAATCAACTGAACGGAGATTTAGGCAACCATGTATTCCTTTGAAAATTGGAAAAATCTGGGATTCTATTCGTAATGAAAAATACCTTCGAATGAAGTTCCTTTGTTTTGGTAATAGTATTAAACTTGAAAAAAAAATTGGGTAAACAATCGAATAAAATAAGCCAAAAACATTTGTCAAACAAACAGCCTAAAAAGCTGTAGATTCTAAGGTGTATTGTCTTTGGCAATCAACAGGTTGTAATTTTTTTTAATTTGTAAGGAGGAAAAGCATGGTTAGGTTTAACTAATTAGTGCCGGTTATTTATTTTCAATGTTTAACATAGCAACACAGACGAAAATGGGAAACTGCCCTAAAAACTTAACAATTTTGAACCAACACAAATTCACAAATTCTGCAGTTTTCACGTAAAAACAGACGTAAGTTAGGTCATGGAGGGAAAATTATTATTTATTTTAATGTTTCTTGGTACATGAGGCGTGACGTTCTTTTACATTTGCTCCAGGATGAACTGGTGGATTACACACCAGTTCTTGTTAACCTCTAAGATCCTCTTTTCTAGACCTGGAATCACAAGAAAGTGAATTCACAAAACCGGTGCATGTTATCAACATTGATATCCAAGATAATCATGAAGAGGCAACACTAGGCGCCTTTCTTATAAATGAACTTGCAAATATGGTAAGCTCTTATTTCCTCTTTTTAATCTTTTAATTTAATGTTTTATTCTGATTTTGTTCTTAAGACATATATTATAAAATTCGAAAAATACATAATATTATAAAATATGCTATTATACTGTATATTACATATATAATAATATTTTATTATATTATAAAATATTATATCATAATATACTATATTATTATATTATAAGATATTACATTATAATCTATCATTATATTATGTTATATTATATATTATTATATATATTATTAATACCGGTAATCGGGTCTTGCACTTGGCACGCGCCAGGTTTCTATATATGGATTTTCATAACATAAAGAAAGAAAACGATCCAAAAATGGGGTTTTTAAAGGCCAAATGAAAATACTGAAGAAAACACAAAAAGCGAATATTTCGAGAGAACAACCGCCTCTCTTCTTCAGCGTGATTAAAATAATATGATCAAGGAAAAAACAAAAAACAAGCGCGGAAAGTGCAACAAGACCAATGAAAAAAACCGCCAAAATAAAAGACCAGAAATTTTAAGGATTAAAATCAAATAACTAACAAACAATAAAATGAGTTCTTCGCCAATATCCGTGATTTGCACAAAATACAAATCTTCATGTTATGGCAGGCCAATGTATTTTAAGAAATTATCTTTTATGGATTCTCATTGTCCTTTGTCTTCTAAACGCAAACAACTTGAGCCTTTTCTTGATGTCGTGACGTCCAAATAGACCTTAGTGGACCCAAAATCAGAAGTAGTGCCTTTCTAAATTTACGTTTTTTGTAATTGGGCCCTTTCGGCTTGTCTTTTGTCATTATGAAAGTCATATCACCGAACCTTTGTTTCTTTTAATTGTTCAGGTGGTGGGACAAAAACTTCTTTTTCTTCCAACGATTTCCTAGTCCAGGTTTTTGATTTTCTAAAATATGGTAGGGATTGATGACCTTATCCATGTCAAAATCCAAAACCTAATATTTATTGCTATCATATTCAATTTGTTTGTTCGTTTTACCTGACCTTATCCATGTCGAAATCTAAAACCTAATAATCATCGCTATCATTTTCAATTGGTTTGGGTCATTTTACCTCGACTTGACTTTCGTCGTTATGAAATACATATCGGCGAGCCTTTGTTTTTTAAACAAAGGTATGGTAGGCATTGATGAGCTTATGCAAGTCAAAATCTCAAATCCAATCATGATCGCTGTCATTATCAGTTTTGATATGTTATGATTCTCGCTGTCCTGGTTGATTTTCATTGACTCACTCATATGTTTGGTGTCGCATGTCTTCTAACCGCGTGTGTCTATGCTGTTCATTTTCATTTTTGACTCGCTCACATGCTCGGTGTTGCATGTCTTCTAACATCGTGTGTCTTTGCTCTTCATTTTCATTTTTGACACGCCGCCGCTGTTCTTCTAGCCGCGTTTGTATTTGATATCCATTTTCATTTTGACTCGCTCAAATGCTCGGTGTCGCATGTCTTCTAACTGGGTGTTTCTTTGCTGTTCATTTTCATTTTTGACTTGCTCACTTGCTCCGTGTCGCATTTCTTTTAACCGCGCGTGTTTTTGCTTCTCATTTCATTTTTGACACGCTCCAATTGTCGTTTTTGCATGTGTTCTAACCGCCTGTATCTTTGCTCTTCATTTTTATTTTTGACACATTTTCGGATTTTGATTACTTCAGACAGTTTACTAATGACTTTTGCTTTAGCTGCCCGTATTGGTGCTGTCACGATTCATGGTCCATGTTGTCGACTTTCACATCTTATCACGTTTGATACTTCAGGTGTTAGTTCCAAAGAATCACCGTTTATAGTAACTGCAACCGCAAATTTTTGTTTTTAGGGCCTTCCAACAGACATTATATTATATAAATGATTGATGTGTTGTAAACTCAACAATCTTATTTATGCTACACATGACATCATGTAAAAAATACAAATTTTATTGCCATAAAAGTCTAAAATAAAACACAATAATAATACAAACACAGTATAGAACATACTTGATTCACAAATGACCCCTAATTTCTGTACGAATGCCTTCTTAGGGTTTCTGACCTCGTTGATGGTTTTATTAACCTTGAGGCTGATATCATAATATGGAACCCTGTAATTTTAAAAATCTTGAAATCATGTCCAAAAAGGGTTTTAATTTCCATCAAAGTTGGTATCTATGGGCATTGAAAAATTGACCCGTAGTCTATAACATGTTGCAAAATTGTAGACTATTCATCCTCTTCATATAGAAAAAAATATTGTAGGAAGATGGAAAGCGGTCCATTTGATTGCCGGTCGTAAGATGTAGTGCCCTTTTTAAGGGACAAAACAGTCAAAGGGAACTGCTGTCACGTCACGCTTTTTGCCCTGGGTGTTCGTGTAACCGATTAACATTCCAGTTTTGTTATTTTAATCAGATTAAAAAGCTATAAAAATATAACTCCAGGGGCAATATTATAGAGGCAGCCCCCAAAGGGTACGGAATTCTGCAAATGCCCTTTTTTAAGATAGAGGCTTTATAAATAAATGTCACTATAGAGGTGACTAGTTTCACTAGTCACCTCTAAACCTTTATTTTATAAAAATATAACTCCAGGGGCAATATTATAGAGGCAGCCCTCAAAGGGTACGGAATTCTGCAAATGCCCTTTTTTAAGATAGAGGCTTTATAAATAAATGTCACTATAGAGGTGACTAGTTTCACAAACGGAAGTTTTTGCGAGGTCGACAAACGGAAGTCGAATTGCGTTTCACAAACGCAATTCGACTCTAGATCGTTCAGAGATTATGCAGCGAATAGTCCTACATGAATGAGTGTTAACCGTTAAAAACTGACTATATGTAGTAAAGTTACCCTTTGCAATATGAGAAAATATATACCACGACTACTCCTACCATGACTTCAAAAGGCTATACCACGTTTGTTCCTAATACAACTACGCTTTCCACAACAGCCCCTACTACGGTTATCCTGACTAAGAATACCCTGCTCCTATCACGCACTTTTCTACCTGAACTTGAATTCCCACCTAGCCTAATCCCATAAGAAAGATACATAGCGTTGCTTTGACACCCCTCAAATTTCTCAACCTTCAGGGGTTCACTTGTGGTTTAATAATAACATAATATATTTTGGACTATTTTTATTTTGTAGAAGAAACTAAGAACGGAAGTTAAAGAGCCAACTCATTTTGGGACTCATTTCTTCAATTATAGTAATTTATGTTCGATTCAAGTTTCACATTATTTATGTACTAACTTGTTCATTGAAATAATTATCTTCCTAGTGTCATTACAGATGCGCACGCGTCAGCACTCTTTATTATTCGTCCTCAGCACCATTTATTCCCTCCCATCACGTTTTCGCTTCCTTTAAATCTTTCCTTAAGACCTCTTCGCACCCCATTAAGTTTTTCACGATTGTAGATGATTTTATACTCCTTCGAAGTATTACCTTACATGTATTGAGGCTAAGCTTTTCTGCCCTATGTCTGAGCTGCAATTGTATTTTAAGATTGCATTCAAGGTTGTATCTGGGGTTTTTGATCGATGATGGTGTGGGGGTTCACTAAAAAAAAAGTTAAAAACATATCAAAAAGTTGTTTATGTGCATTTATGTTACGCTTTTACGAGTCAAACAAAATTCTCGGATACGGCCTTGATTGCATCAAAGTAATTTATAGGGTATAAATAGGGTATAAATTTATATCAAGTATAAATTACTTGATTGCATCAAAGTAATTTATAAGTTATAATCTACAGCATGTCAAATCTTTGCGCTATAGTTTTGGCTATATGTTAGTCTGTTTCGGCTATTGTATTTCAACAAATCAGGTACAACAATATATATAGTGGTGATTTTAATATTAATAGGGTTAAGGAGATGGTATAGTATAATGTTATTTCATTTTATGTTAATACGTGAAAATCAAAGAAAAAAAAACCTTCTAACGGTCTTTTTTAACACTTTTTCAGAACATGTAGCAAATTTTGTATATAATTTAGTTGGTTTTATAGCTTAATATTTTACATATTGAATCACTCAATAGCGCTATACATAGCACTGTTGAATTAAAAAGAAGTACTTGTTCTAATAAAAAAAATCTATGGCATTTTTATAAATTAAAAAAAGAGAAATTTCTACTAAAGGATAAATGAAACCCAGAACCAACAGAAATTAAACAAACAATCAAAGCAAACATACAGATAACAGATATTAATATAGATTAATAAAAAATCTTAAAACGTATAAAAACTAAATTGAATATTCAAGTCAAACTTATAACAAACAAAATCAGTACAGACAGAAGTTTGGTGATTACCCCTTCCCCCTCCTTTAATGGTAAAACTATAAAGCCTATTGCGTTATTTGCGTTTTATTGTAAACGGTATGTGTCTTGGACGCATATCGTTCTTGCAAAGAACTAATTAGTTTCTTGCAAAGAACTGTTAGTTCTTGCAAAGAACTAACAAAAACAAACTGAATTTTTGATATATAATGATACTTATTATTGCTGAAAACTCAGCAACTCAGTATTATATTTCACTGTAATTTTTATTGCTCAATGGTGTGGATTTAAAGAAATATTGTTTTTTGATTTGTTTAGATCCCCCTGAACTTCCTTGAAAGTATCAGCATAATACATGTAGCCTTTCTGAGGTCAATAAAGATATGTTAATATACGCCCTTTCGTTCCCCTCCAATCACTTTTGACTCTTCTGACTCTTGAAGTTCTAGTTCCCGGAAGAGCATTAGAACTTCCGATTTCCAATCGAAGGAGCCCTCTCCGACGTCTATACGACCACTCCTTCTATATCAAATTTTTCGGGTAAAAACAATAAACAAAACGTAATACGTTGAAGCTTTACTATAAGGAACGCGTTAAGCGTTACTACCATAGCGTTGCCTACTGATATCACAAGGAGACTCATTGAAATTTACGGCTTACCACACAAAATGAAATACTTTTTTCCAGTACTATATAGTGGCAGTAATTAATTCTAAAGATGGATCTAAACATTTATGAGAAAATACACCCCACAAATGAAAAACTAAAATTTTTTGATTTGTGTAGAAAATAAAATTTTGTTGCTACGTTTAGCTAATCATTTTTGATTTGCTTATTAATAGAGTTATCCAGCGTGATAATATTGCGTTAATACGAAAACCATCAACATCTCTTTTTTAATTTCTCAACTGTTTGGTTGTTTGACGTTACCTATAACGAATATAAATAAGAAAGCATATAAATGACTCCTTGATAAGTCTAAGCAATCCACTTCACTTTTGAATCCTTTTTATTTAGGTGCAATAGTACTTTGCTTGAACTTCTTTTTTAAGAAAGTGAAAACGTCAAATGTTGTAATCATAAAGGTGTTAATTTGATTCCATTAGGAATGTTTACCATGATGACGCTTATTAGATTATAAGATTATGTAAACAAAGTTTTTGAGTGACGAGCTCTCAATTTTGTATTGCTGCAACACCACCCCCAATCCATTTTCTTCTATTTTCCCTGCCCCTTCCCGAAAAATCCATGTGTATATGCCAGTGTGAAGGTAACATTGTTCTTGTCAATATAGGAAGTTAAATTTGTGGGTGACTGACTAGCGACTCTAAAGTTTAAATGGAGTTCTGTTTTTCTTTTTTATCTGTGGCTTTAATTCTAAGGAATATGGCAAGGGCTGTGACTCTCTTATATTTAGATTATTCCAAACTCTGAGTGTCTTAGCTAATTTAGCTGGTAAAATTGTGAGTTTTGGAAGACTTCAGGGCCCAAAATATGAAAGCATGTTTTAAAAGTAAGCTAGAAGTCACTTGAATTCCGAATGGAAAGGATGAAGGCATAATTTGAGGAGCTGAGTAAGTTGACTATATTGAATGCTTCCCTTAGCTATGTAGCTTTGTCAGTAGAGAAAGTTGATGGTGTGAAAGCGTCAAGTCGAACTTAAATGAAAAGAAAATAAACTGGATAAAAGAAGAAAATAAAAGAAAGAAAGAGAAACTGGTAAAACTTTTCATAAGACACTGTCTTAATGACAGTGAGCTTTGTCAGGGAAAAAGGTCATGGGTGCATCAAAAATATTACCTGTTTTTCAATGTTTTCAGCTAATTTTAATTATAAAAATGAGCTGTAAGATATGAGCTGTGGGGAGTGAGGCTTAGGAATTTATTTAATAAGTAAAAAAGTCAAGAACTTAGTCTTAGAACATATATGAGTTTGATAGACTCATAAATTCTGTTTTTTGTCACGCAGCTGCGTGACAAAACTATCATTTGTTACGCAGCTGCAAAACTATCATTTGCCACGCAAAACTGTTATTTGTCACGCAGCTGCGCGCAGCTGCAGCTGCGTAAGAACTTGGTCTTAGAACATATATGAGTTTGATAGACTCATAAATTCTGTTTTTTGTCACGCAGCTGCGTGACAAAACTATCATTTGTTACGCAGCTGCAAAACTATCATTTGCCACGCAAAACTGTTATTTGTCACGCAGCTGCGCACAGCTGCAGCTGCGTAAGAACTTAGTCTTAGAACATATATGAGTTTGATAGACTCATAAATTCTGTTTTTTGTCACGCAGCTGCGTGACAAAACTATCGCGCAGCTGCAGCTGCGTAAGAACTTAGTCTTAGAACATATATGAGTTTGATAGACTCATAAATTCTGTTTTTTGTCACGCAGCTGCGGCCTACCAAAGAGCAGATTTTGAAAGGGGTTGAAAAGCAGATTGGGTGCGGCCTACCCCAAAGAGCAGGTTTTGAAAAGGGTTGAAAAAAATAGACCTGACAGGGACCACTTGAACAGGAGCTCTGAATGTTATTCCGAACAGATTAGGGTTGAAGAGGAGTGAACATAGCTGTTTTGGCCTCTGGAGACTTGGGGATACGATAAACCTTTAGCTAAAGATTGTGCAATTTATCATCATTTGTTGTATTTTCGTCATTTTCGTAACTTACATCATGTGTTATTTATTATTTGTATTAAGTGATATATAAATCATTTTACTATTTACATGCTATTGCATAATTTGTGCTATTGGATCATGAAGGGATGGCACATCTATAGTGGTATTTACATCTTTATTACCATCCTATTATATCGCACCATTTATTTGTACACTCAAAGACCGTTTCATTATTCAATCTCTAATGTCATAACAAAGCTTACCAGTGTAGGCATGGAGTAGCTAACAATCTTGATTTTGGATGGGCCGTCAATTTATATTTCGTATTAAATTTACACTAATTTAATTCAAATCTTTGAGATTTTTTTCCAAATTTGAATTGAAAGTTTAATTTTATTGTTTTTCTAGCTCATAGCGTGTGATGACATCGACAACGACATCGATGAGCTCCTCCAAGATTTTGAGTCACATTGCAATCGCTCTATATTACATTGTGTGCAATTTTATTGATTTTCTAAATACTGAAAATAATCGTGTATTTCTTGTAATTGAAAAATAATTCAGGATTTGTGATAATAAAATTTTTATGATTTTTGAAAAAGTTAACCTCACTTTCTAAGGCTGTTGAGTAGAATTTTTAGGATTTTTTATTTATGTTTTACGAGCACTTCTAAGCGATGTTGCGTGAATACATTAATACTTAGTTTAAAAAAAGAGTGAGTTTTCTGTGATTTTTCAGCCCCGTCGCTACGTAAATATTTTTATAGTTATATTAGCATAAGGGATTATATTTAGAGCAATATTGTCAAATGAAATTAACTATAGAAGAATATCACCGAGAAAAATAAATAACTAAGAGAAAAAAGTATTCAAAAGAATTGAAGATAAGGAAAGATAAAGAAAAAAGAAGATAAGGAAAGTAAAAAAATGGCAGAAAAAAGAATTGGGGTATTAAAAATAAACTTAAGTGTTTAGTATACAATGATGACACCAAAAACAAAATATGCACATTAATGTAAAAACAAACATATGATCCTTAAGAAAGAAGATAAAGAAATAAAAAAGGATTGAAAGAGCACAAGGGTAGATGAAAAGCATACAAAGAAATGTCAAGTATACGAAATGGGATTTTCTTTAACTAGAAAAATACCCTATCGCCACCGCCATTATCCTTTTATAGTGCTTTCAAAGCCATCAGTTTCGATGAAAGTCTTGATTTTCCGCCACAGTGTAACTTTCTATGGGAGAATTCAAGTTAGTAAACCGAAATGTGATGGCTGCCGTGTACCACTACTGCTGTGTAGACTGCCATGTGCACTCAATAATACTGATCAATCCCTTATTTCTGAGGAGGGTAAAGAAATTGGTCGACGTTAGGTCAACCTAACGTCGCAAATCTTCACATGCAGAAACCATTTCTCAAATTCCTTTTTGGTCAATACTCAGTTCTTAACTAATAAGGCTGTAGAGCTTAAAATAATTCTTAGATTTTTAAAAAAAGTCTATATGGCGGCAGTAACTAAGACTTTGCTGCTGACTGAGGAGTTCGGTAATATTGCTGGCTGCAAATTTTTGCTGACCACAAGGACTGAAAGAATCTATGGAGTAGTTGGTATTTATGTGTAACCCGATATTCCCTGGGAGCTAATGACTTACCTTACATAATCTAGCCATGAGGTAAATTGGGTTCAATGCAAACCAACTAATCTTCCATGAGATGTTCCCTGTTTAATTGTTGCAAGTGCTTATTGTCCTGAATTTACACAAGATAGACGGAAACTAGTTTCCTGCCATCCGTCTACGATACTAGTATGGCCACCCAGAATCTTTCACCGCTGGTTGATTTTAACCAGACAAAAACAATGGGTTGTTTCTGCACAAAGCCTTACCTATGTGGTAAAGATACCTACCCAAATTGTAGGAAGGACCAACTTCGTTTTGACGAACTTGCCTGCATATTATAAGAATGTTTTATGCTCTGACTGATTGGTAAATCAGATCACTATGCTTTAGCGATGAGAGTAAAATGCTCAGTTTCTGAAACCAAAAAAGATAAGATTAATGTCAAAAATTATCCATCAAGCGTCAATCGCCTCTATTGGACTATGGGTCAGAAAACACGATCTCAGTGAGAATTGCCCAAAAATTGACGCTAATACAAAAGCCCAGGCATTTTATTCTCTATGCTGCGCAAAATATTTAGGTCCCCCCTCCCCAACAAAAAATGGTAAAAACTGAATCTGACGAACCATAGTACATCCCAGTAACTAAGCAGCTGATCAAGAACGTTGTCATCTTGTTGCCCGAGCGAAAGCGCTTAGAAACTAGATTGTGTATCAATATCGAGCCGCATGGAAGGGTTTCGTTCAATCCCTCATTGTATCAACTATCTCCGAAGACCCACGAAAGTGGCATCAATTGGTGCGAAAAAACAAATAGAAAATATTAACTTGGAACAGAAACGTTTCTGAAGACAACACCTAAGTTACGTTATATCATTTTAGTGCGTTTTTTACAAAACTCTAATCGACTATCCCAACTCCAGATGATTTTGAAGTGGAATAGTGGTTTTCCGAGTGTCCAGAACAAGGTTCTGAATACAAAGCACATTGAGAGTCGTGCAAACTGAAGATATTTAGCTCTTTATTTCCTAGAGAGCCCACAATTCATTTAATACAGGAGTTTGCTTCATTCATTACAACACTGCTAGAACATGTCATTAACTCATGCTTTACTGAAAGGATTTTCTCAATGCTGGAAACCCTCTTTTTTTCTTTTTCATTTTTATTACAGACTTCGCAGCTCCATCACAGGTGATGATATGTCGATAGTGCTGATAAATACCTCATTTTCCAACACCGATGTATTTGTTATACTTTCTCTTGAACACTTCAAGGGAACGGTTTTCCGGGATTACCTCTGCCAGCAAGCTATTCTATGTGAAGACCGGTCGATGGGTGAAACTCTTTTTCAGGTATTCTTCGCGGAGAGTACCCTTCTCAAGGTAGAGCCGTCGACGAGTTGATTGCAAGAGGTTTGCTTTGTCAGGAACGAGCTTCGATAGCTCCTCTAATGGAGGGTTATACATGTGCTCATAGAAAATCGACACGGAAGCCACGTCGGAGTGCTCCAGGATCAACTGTGGGGTTATGCCTATCGTGTTACCAGAGGTTGCTGCAAGAACTGCTTGATTTTGAATCCGATGGGCTGAAGCAATACAGTCTTTCGGTGCATTGGTGAAGAGGGGATATGTATATTCCATGACAGACCTGATGTACAAAATGAATAGTCGCAAAATAGACCCATCAGGAAAAAGATTTTTGCATCTTAGGATAACTCTTACCTTCTTGGAGCAAGAGGATCTAATTTTACTGAGAGGCTCAGTCCATGAGAGATCTGAAGAGAAGTTAACTCCAAGTAGGAGTGTGTATCTACTCGTGTTATTGTCTTTCCTTTGAAGACGAAATCAGGATGAGCCCTCATATTACGCGCCTTAGAAATTAGGAGTTCTTTCGCTTTCATTGCGTTAAAATTGGCAAGCCACGCATCTGGCCACTACTCGATTATCTCTTGGTCAGCCTGAAGCTCCTTGTGGTGTTCGCTGGGATTTTACTCCTTAGCGATTGATGTTTCTGTTTTTTTTTGCCATCAGCAAAGTGATGAGGTTTCTTCACAAGGTTGTCCCCTAGATCGTTTATGAAGACCAAGAAAAGATTTGGCCCAAGAATACTTCCTTGAGAAACTTTTGATAAGACTGGGTGTTCCTTTTATATGAAGCCGTCGAGGAAAACCTGTAGCAAACGTTGACGAAGTAAATCAGCAAGCACCTCAGATAGTCGAACATCAACTCCGTAGGCTTTCAGTTTACAAAGAAGTTCCTTGTGCCATACACAACTAAAGGATTTTGCGATATCAAAGGAGAGAAGGCGAATGCCGTGCCCCTGAAAAAGGAGCTCAGCTCACTCTTGGTACTTCGTAATCAGACAGCCTAATATAGATCGTTTTCTGCAAAAACCGTATTGCGTCTCTGCCAACAACTGATATGACTTGAGGTATTGATAAAGGGTTTTAATAATGACGCTTTCATAAGCTTTACCTATCCGTGATAGCAGACTTATTAGACGATACGATCCTACATTAATAAGGTCGGGCTCTGCCTTTGGAACAGGGACCACATGAGAAATCTCTCTCAGTCTCTCTCGGGAATTATCCCACTGCAAAGAATTTTCTATGCAGAGATGTGACAGGACCAGCAAGTTCAGGGGCAATCTTTTGAGGATAAGATGGGGAATCGTGTCAGGTCCTGAAAATTGGTGACATCCAGCTGGTTTAGTGTTTTGAACAGCTTTCTAGTAGCTATATTAACTCTGGTGATTTTCGCATCTGTTCGTGGCGGAAAGGGGGAGGGGGAGGGAGACTCCGGCTCTTATCAAGCCTGGAGATCTTGAAAAGTCTTGTGCAAGAGCATCTACCTTTTCTTGGCCTGACTGGATCATCCTCCCTTCAACATGAAGCGAGGGAATTGATGTTGGTTTTGATGACCGTAGGGCTTCTTTGACGACCCTCCACCACCGCTTTACAGGGCACTTATCAGATTGTTTACAAAATTGTGTCTGTAATCGGCTCTAGCTTTACATTCAGCTTTAACAAACTCATTCCCAGTGCTAATAAAAGTAACCCGATCATCGTCTGATTTAGTCAAACGCCATTTCTTGTGAGCCTTCTTTCTGGCCCTGGCTGCTTTTCTACAACCAGCATTGAACTAAGTCTTATCTCGAGATATGAATTTTATTATTTTTGATGGGACAAATTGCTCAATGCCCTCTTAAATTGCTCAATGGCTTCTTTTCAGCCAGTGGCCAATATAAATGTTAAAGTCTCCTTGGATTATCGTACCTGATTTAGTAAACTGTTGCTTCACAAATTCCAAGCAAGCAATCTCCCAGATGTTCGATGATTTTCATCTTTGGTGGGCTATAGACTGTACCAATAACAAAGGATTTATTTGGTAGGTTTACTGTAACCCAAAGGACCTCCTTATCACTAGGAATCGAAAGTGACGAAAATGAGATGTTATTCTTAGGATACACAGCACCAGCACCTCCACCAAAAGTCAAGCTTCTCTGGTTTTTCCGGTCCAGCATTAGCAGAGTGTAATCAAGAATATTGACCTTACTATCAATGACACCAGAATTCAGGCTGGTCTCAGGTACACACATGAAAGAAACAGGGACCTCATTCATCATATGCTGAAAATGATCCAACTTGGATCGGAGACCACGTACATTGCAGTGGCAATCAGTAAAAGGAGTAAGGAATAACAGTAAAAATAAAGGAAGGGAATGATATTGGACTAGAAATTTTTTATGAGGGGTTGTTTGTGAATCTGAATAATCTAGGTTTAAGAGCCAAATATAGAAAAAAGTGGTTTGAAAAAGGAATAAAGCCTTTTGAATCGTATGAAGGTAAAGTATTGCCATAGCGTTTTACGCAAAACTGAATAAACTAAGGTAGGAAGTGAACTATTGGAAAACAACCTGCTTAAGCAATTAAAATTCAGCTAATTTCTTAGGAGTATTCGACGGAAATTTGAATGTGATTTATTAAAGCATGGAGTAAAACAGTTCATACTATTTCTCCGCCTTAGCTCCACAGTATATGAAGTATTTTTCCAGCAAACCTTACCACTCTCTTCCGGGGTTGGGTTTGTTGCTTTTGCAATTCCAAAATTTTACCGTCAAAAATTGATTATGTAGAAACAAGCGTAGCTTCCCTTCAGTGGACCATGAAACGGTATAAACGAAAATTTTTGAACAACTTCAAACTTGGGCTGAACTTGGTGACAACTGAAGGATATTTTGCATGTAGTTCCTTTTAATTTTGTTTGAAATATCTTTTGGCATTCCAAGACATTTTCAAATAAATAACCATAGCCATTTCTCAGACCAATGCAGGTACGCTCAACATGCCCTTGTGACGATTTGGGTGCATTAGTGGTCTTTTCAAAAGACCAAATATACAATAACATCTATATCGAAACATCATCCTTATTTAAATTAACATAACTAGGACGTAACATCCACGTGTGCGTCAAATGTAAAACAGTAGCATCTATGTGCCAAAGCCTATTTCCAGCAATCGATTTCTCAATTTCTCCCTTCTGTGGGAATTATTTCACGGGAATAAAAATATTCGATCCATGCCTTACGTAGAAAGGAATAGGGGAAAATTTTCATCAAGATTAAGAAGCCTATTGCATAGAATATATTTCCAAGAACGTAATAATAACAATGGTTTGTTGGCTCCAAGTAGGCTTACAAGTAGGAATCAGTTCCTAGATCCTGGGTTGCATTTTTAGTTCTTATGGTTACTGCTATGGTTCCTTGTGTCCAAGCGAGTCATTTGAGGCATTTTCTAGGGGGTCTATGTGGCAAGGGATAGACGGTGGCAAAAGATAAACCGAATACTAGACGTTTTGGCATTCTTTATCTAAGGTGAAATTATTTTTAAGTCTTTTGTGTTAGGGTCTCACAGGGAGTAAATATTCCAAAGCACCTTCTCACAGAGAGTGACCCTATATAGGCCATCTTATTTCTATCTTTTTACATGATAGAATCCCAAAGAGGTCAAATATACTATTTCCAAAGCACCGCCCCTCAGTGTGTCCAAACAGAGCTCCCTTGTATATTTTTGTTTTATGTATATTTAATTTTATAAATATCTTGGTGCACGGATGCCAACAGAAGGGTGGGAAAGGGAATGGATAAACCTGGGTCAGGTATGGGTATGTAAGAGTAGGATTCGGCTCTTAGATCCTTGGTCGATTTTCACTTCTAATCTCTACTGTTGGCGTTGCTAGTGTCCAAGCGAGACTTTAAAGGCATTTCCTTGGGGCCCTATAGGGCAAGAAATAGGTAACGGCAGTAGATAAACCGAATATTACGCGTTTTTGCGTTTTGTATATAAGGGAAAATTATTTCTAGGTTCTTTACGTTAGGACTTCTAAAGTCCTAACGCTCCCTGTAAGGGAGCGAATATTTCAAAGCACTAAGAGAAAGACCCCATACATACCATTATATTTCTAACTTGTTTGCGAAATAGGACCCCACAGAAGTTTATTTTCCGTCCCCCCCAGAGTGTCTCAAAATTATTTCTTGGTTGTTTACGCATAGGCAATTTGAAAAAAAAACAACACTCCCACAGAGAGATAGACCCCATACAGACTGTCAGCATCTTATTTCTAGGTTGTATCTAGGTGTGTCTATCACCTAGTTTCTTGAACCTTTTAAGGATGACATTCTTTTCTATTGAGAGAAATGTAACGTTTTACAATATTGTATTGTGATGGAGCATAATTGTGATAAGCATAGAAATGGAACGTTTTACAATATTGTATTAAGAGGTACGGGAGGCCTCCTTCAGCATTTTACAGAGATAAGCATTTTTACACATCAATGCATCGAGATAAAGGGGAATTTTCGCGGCAAATTCTTAAGCTTTTATCCATACTATCATTTTTCATGTCGCCATATCCCTCCCTCCACTCTGAAGAAGACGGGTCATATAGTCTAATTCCTAGGACAAGATTATTTTTGTAGTAGTGGCAAATATTCTGACAACTTTTCTAAGCTTCATTGTGGATTAGCATGTCTCAGTCCCTCTCCCCCAGCTCAAAAAGATACGGGCCCTAACTACACCAAGATTTTTCTGTCTTGGAAAACTTCTACCCAACAGAGCCATTACCTATCCTTTCCCATGTCGGGCCCTCAGAAAATGCCCCAAAAGACTCCCTTGGAGACAAGAAACCTCAGCGGTAGACTTTAAAACTAAGAAGGCGGCTTGGGATCTAAGAACCGAATCCTACTCTTATATACCTATACCTGACCCAAGTTTACCCATTCCTTTTGCCCCCTCCCCCTTTTGGCAGCCGTGACCCTAAGCTATTTATAACGGTAAATATACATAAAATAAAAATACATATCATCCTATGATGGCGCCCATTAACCCAAGCCATTTATGACATCAAATATGTATAATAAGAAAATATTTGCGATAATATCCGTTTTCAAACACTTTTTGTATATAATTACGTATGAGGAAGTGAGTAATTTAGTGGACGGTGAAAATCTACTTAACAATAGTTGAAACAGAGGAGAAAGTAATATATTACCTCAATCAAAAACCGACATTGGAATATTTTCTAAATTACCATTTATTGTTTTCAGATTCTATCAAACAGTTCGTGGTACCGAACTGTAGCAAGGAGCGACCCGGCTCAATAGCAAACGAAACTCTAAAAACCAGAATTGTCATACTAAAAGATACACCAAAAGAATCGGATTTTCATGCTGATTTTAAATATATAAATTTCATCAAATTTAGTCTTTGTCATCAAAAGTTACGAGCCTGAGAAAATTTGCCGTATTTTGGAAAATAGGAGAAAACACCCCCTAAAAGTCATAGAATCTTAACGAAAATCACACCATCGCGTTCAACGTATCAGAGAACTCTTTTGCAAGAGTTTCAAGCTCCTATCTACAAAAATATGGAACTTCGTATTTTTTGCCAGA
Organism: Artemia franciscana; assembly: GCF_032884065.1. Classification (NCBI taxonomy): domain Eukaryota; kingdom Metazoa; phylum Arthropoda; class Branchiopoda; order Anostraca; family Artemiidae; genus Artemia; species Artemia franciscana. The sequence goes on from NW_027062675.1 coordinate 273,385, forward strand.
AGACCAATCACGGGTGCGTGTTTATTTGTTTTGTTTTTTGTTTTTTTTTTTTCCAGGGGTCACCGTATCAACCAAGTGGTCCTAGAATGTTGCAAGAGGGCTCATTCTAATGGAAATGAAAAGCTCTGCTACATTTTTTAAGTGACAAAAAAATTGGAGGGCACCTAGGCCCCCTCACACGCTCACTTTTTCCCAAAGTCAACAGATCAAAATTTTGAGATATGCATTTCGTTCAGCATAGTCGAAAACCATAAGAATTATGTCTTTGGGGATGACTTATTCCCCCACAGTCCCCAAGGGAGGGGCTGCAAGTTACAAATTTTGACCAGTGTGATACAGTAAAAACTTTGATACAGTAATGGTTTTTGGGAAGTGTACAGACATTTTCAGGGGGATTTTTTTGGTTTGGGGGGGGTCGAGGGAAAGGGACTATGTGGGAGGATCTTTCCTTGGACAAATATATCATGGGGGAAGAGAAATTCAATGAAGGGGACGCAGGATTTTCTAGCATTTCTATAAGAAAAAACAATGAAAAAATAAACATGACAAAGTTTTTTCAATTGAAAGTAAGGAGTTGCATTAAAACGTAAAATGAACAGATATTATTGCACACATGACGGGTTCTTCTCTTCCTAAATACCTCGCTCTTTATGCTAAAATATTTTTAGTAACTTGAACTTTTTTTTTCTACGGCCTTTCTGATTCAGGGGTTATTCTTAAAGAATTGGGACAAAACTTAAGCATTAGTGTAAAGAGCGAGGTATTAACGTTGGGACAAACCCCCTCATATGCATAATAAAAATATAAGAATATAGAAGTTTGTTACGTAAGTTAATTCTTAAGTTACGTATATTTTTTGCTAATATATGTTCGTTAAAAATTAAAGGTTCTAGTTGCTTCTTTAAGTAAATGAAAAATTGGAGTGCAACTAGGCCTCCTTCCCACCCCTTATTTCTCAAAATTGTCTGATCAAAACTAAGAGAAAGCCATTTAGCCAAAAAAGAATTAATATGCAAATTTCATTTTAATAATTTATGTGCGGAGAGCCAAAATCAAATGTGCATTAATTCAAAAATGTTCAGAAACTAAATATAAAAAAAAACTAGTTTTCTTTAACTGAAAGTAAGGAATGACATTAAAACTTGAAACGAACAGAAATTACTCCGTATATGAAAGGGAACGTTCCCTTGTCAACGCCCCACTCCTTACGCTAAAGTATTTTACTGTTTAATAAAGTAGAATTGATAGAAAGAGTCGAACTTTAGCGTTAAGAGTGGGGCGTTGAGAAGGGAACTTCCCCTTTCATACACGGAGTAATTTCTGTTCGTTTTAAGTTTTAATGTCGCTCCTTACTTTCAGTTAAAAAAAAACTATTTTTTTATTTAATTTGAACAAGATCCAGGAGCTCATATGGCACTTGCGACGAGGTCGGAAGAGGCAAGACCCAAGAGCTTCTCCCCACCAAGTTGCATTACAATCTCTCTACTCTAAGCGTTTTCCAAGATTTCCAGTTCCCGCCCCCAACTCTCCCCAGTGACATCGGATCCAGTTTGGATTTAAAATAATAGCTCTGAGACACGAGATCCTTCTAAATATCAAATTTCATTAAGATCCGATAACCCGTTGGTAAATTACAAATACCTCATTTTTTCTAGTTTTTCTGAATTAACCGTCCTTCCACTCCCCCTCCATATGGTCAAATCGGGGAAGCAACTATTTCTAATTTAATCTGGTTGGGTCCCTGATGCGTCTGCCAACTTTCAGCGATCGCTATATTGATCTCGTACCTAGTTTCGGATCTTCTTCATACAAAATTGAGGTGGTCCGGGATTCGAATCTGAGACCTCTCGCACCTTTAGCGAGAATCATACACCTAGACTACAAGTCATGCTTAAGAAGAACCATCACTTGTTTTATCGGCAAATAAAATTCTTCTCAACTATCTTGTTCGCTCGTTCCTCCAGATGGTCGAACAGGGGAAAGAGACTATTTCTAATTTAATCTAGTCCGGTCCCTGATACGCCTGCCAACTTTCATCGTCCTAGATTATCTGGAAGTGCCAAAGCTCTCAAATCCCCCCAACTCTCCCCCAAAGAGAACGGACCCGGTCCGATTATGCTAATAGCGTATTAAGGACATGGTGCTTATTCTTCCAAGAAAGTTTCATCCCAATCTCTCCACTCCAAATGTTTTCCAAGATATCCGGTTTCCCCCTCCAACTCCCCCGAATGTTACCGGATCCGGTCGGGATTTAAAATAAAGTTTCTGAGACACAAGATTTTTCTAAATATCAAATTTCATTAAGATCTGATCACCCGTTCGTAAGTTAAAAATGCCTCATTTTTTCTAATTTTCCAAATTAAACCCCCCACCCCTGTTAACTCCCCCAAAGAGAGCCAATCCGGTCTGGTTATGTCAATCAAGTATTTAGGGCTTGTGCTTATTCTTCCCACCAAGTATCATCACGATCTTTCCACTCATTTTCAAGCGTTTTCCAAGATATCAGAAAACAAGCGTTTTCCAAGATATCGGGTTTCCTCCTACACCTCCTGCCAATGTCACCAGATCCGGCCATGATTTAAAATAAGAGCTCTGAGACACAAGGTGCTTCTAAATATCAAATTTCATTAGAGTCCAATCACCTGTTCGTAAGTTAAAAATACCTCATTTTTTCTATTTTTCCGAATTACTGAATTAGGTCCCCCCCTAACTCTTCCAAAGAGAGTGGATCCTGTCCTGTTATGTCAATCACTTATCTAGGACATTCGCTTATTCTTCCCATCAAGTTCCATCCCGAGCTCTCCACTTTAAGCGTTTTCCAAGATTTCTGATTCCCCCCTTCCATCTCCCCCTAATGACAATGGATCCAGTCGGGATTTAAAATTACAGATCTGAGTTACGAGGCCCTTCTAAATATCAAATTTCATTAAGATCCGATCACTCGCTCGTAATATAAAAATACCTCATTTTTTCTAATTTTTTAGAATTCCCTCCCAGCTCCCCCAAAGAGAGTGGATCCGTTCGAGTTATTTCAATCAAATATCTAGAGTGTTTGCTTTTTTCCCAACAATTTTCATCCCAATCCCTCCACTCTAAGCGTTTTACAAGATTTCAGGTTTCCCCCTCCAACTCCTCCCAATGTCACCAGATCCGGTCGGGATTGAGAATGGGTTCTATGGAAGCTCTGAGAAACGATATCCTTCTAAATGTCAAATTTTCCTAAGATCCAATCATCCGTTCGTAAGTTAAAAACACCTCATTTTTTCTAATTTTTCCGAATTAACCGTCCCTCCACTCCACCCCAGATGGTCGAATTGGGAAAACGACTATTTATAATTTAATCTGGTCTGGTCCCTGATACGCCATCCAAATTTCAACGTCCTAGCTTATCCGGAAGTACCCAAACCAGCAAAACCGGGACCGACAAACAGACAGAAATTGCGATCGATATCACTTGGTAAATACCAAGTGCCATAAAAACGATAAATAACTTTTCGTAGAATGACCTACTGACTGCAATGAAATCAATATGGAGTGGATTGTCCCTCCCCCTCTATATTTTGAAAAATATATTTTTGGGAATATGTATTTTTGAAAATGCTTTTTTGTTTTTCATTAGAAAAATTGAAAAAAGCAATTTTTCGCAAATGTTTTATCTTTTTTTCCAGAGATACTTCATATAGAATATAGCCAGATATGAAGATACATGAGATAGTCATTTTGTTCTAAATAGTCAAAAGATCATGTAAAAAATAACTGCGGGTTGACACGACCCCCAAAAGGCTGGGGGCAAATGTTGTAAGTCATGCCCCATGGGCATATAAGGTAAGGCCAAGGGGTGGCTATATAAACTTTCAAACTCATAGGGAAGCTCAGCCACACTTGCACTCACTTACTCACGCTAACTCTCAAACTTGCAACCATGTATAGTCACTTTTATTCACTCACTCACCCACTCACAATCACTCAACATCACACCCAGGTGAATGAAGTGGCCGTATAAACTTTGGAGGGGGCTCTTTCATTTTGAAAAAATAAACACTACTAACTCACCAGCTCACACTGACTCATTCACACTCACATTCTGTCGAAGAAGCCGTCGTACAAACTTTGAAGGGGGCTTATTCAATCAGAAATCTGAAGTTCTAGTGCTCTTTTAAGAGTCAAAAGTAATAAGAGGGCAACTAGCCCCCCCCACGTCCTATTTTTCCCAAATACATTCGATCGAAATTTTGAGATAGCCATATTGTTTAAAATAGTTCAAAGATCATATAACAAAGCCTCCAGGGTTGATACAATCCCCAAAACCCTGGGGCAATGGTTGCAATCTATACCCCGGGAGCATATGAAGTTTTTATAGAAGGGGCGGTCGTATAAACTTGGTGGAGTTTCATTTAACTGAGAATTGAAGGTTCTAGCTGACTTTTTCAGAGAAAATCCCCACTAGAGCCCGGGGGTAAGGATTGTAAGTTATGGCCTTGGGGCATATAAGAATTTTATGGGAGGAGTGGTTGCACAAACTTTTGAATTCAAAGGTAAGTTCATAAGCACTTACACTCACTCACTCAGGCTCACTCATTCACTCTCTCACTCACGCTCACTTGATAACATTCACTTACTTACACTCACATCGAGGCAAAACGAGTGATCAGATAAACTTCGGAGGGAGTTCATTCGATTGGTAATCAATCTAATGCCTTTTAAGAGTCAAAATTGATTAGAGGGTAACAAGCCCCCCTCCCTCACGTCCTCTTGGCCCCAAATGTATTCAATCGAAATTTTGAGATAGCCATATTGTTCAAAAAAGTCCAACGATCATGTAACAAATTTAGAGTAGGATATGCCCCCGTTGGACCGACTGACGGAGAAACTAGTGACTAAAATAAATTTTACTTACAGTTACAGGAGCAGATAAACAGGGTCCCAGTTATAAATATGGTGTTTTTACAAGAAAATTTTAACACCCAGGTCAGTAGAAATAGGGATAGCCTCCAGGATTGATACCCCCCAGAGCCTGAGGGCGGGTATCGTAAGCTATGCCCTGGGGGCATACAAGGTTTTTATGGAAGGGTTTTCATAAAGGCTTTAGAGAAGTTTCATTTTATTGAAAATTGAAAGTTCTAGTTTGCTTTTGAAGAGTCATAAGTAGTCGGAGGGTAACCAGTCCCCCCCCCTGTTTTGGGTTTGAGTAACCAAACCCAAAACGGACATAAATTAAATAAACGATCATAGCAAACAAACATGAAACATGTACTAATATAGATGAATAAATAAATCTTAAATGGTTGAAACTTAGATTGAATATCTAAATCAAGCTGAAAACCAACATACAGACTACAAACAGAGTTTGGCAACTGTCCTCTATCCTAACTGTAAAAGTCAAAATCCTACTGTGTCATTGGCATTTTATTGAAAACGAATTATATTACAAATCATTTCTTTTGTACTAATTGCAACATCGAAAATAAAAATAAAAATTATAGTAAAACAAAATCTTGAACTGATGAGTTTTCAGTAGTTAATATCCTTATGCAAGAAATATTCAGTTTAACTTTATTAGTTCCTTCCAAGGCTGTTCAAGACAAATGTAGATTTCAGTAAGCCTCAATGGCGCAGTAGGCTTTTGACTTTTACACTTAGAGAAGGGGGCAGTAGCCAAGCTTTTGTTTGTAGTAATCCTTGTTTGTTTTCTGCTTGATTTGAATATTTAATTCAATTTTTCTTGTTCTAGGATTTATTTATTCATTTAAATTAGTGTCTGTTGTATGCTATGATTGCTTAGTTAATTAATGTTCTTTTTGGGTTTCCTTAATAGAAATTTCTGACCATTTTGAGTTATTATAGGTCTTCATTTCTGCTGATCTAAGTTAATACTTCACTTTTGTTTCAAAAGCTTCAATTTTGGATTAAAAAAAAGGAAAAAATCCTATGATAGGGGACAACCGGTATCATTAAAAACTCGTATGAGTTGGATTTGGCTCACGTAAGATTTAATGAAGGAGAATTTGCATCAGAAGTCCCGATACTCAAGGAGCCAAAATCTCTATTAATTATTTACTGTATATCCTGTAGAATATGCGAAATATAGATTTTTGCTGTCGCTGAGAACGAAATTATGTTGCCTCTGTCAACTAGCAGATGTTCATGCTCAAATAAAAAATCTCAGATAACAAATTTTAACTTGCTTTTCAATCATTCTAAGTGCTAATAGCTGTTGAAAGTTTATTATGGTTGTCAACTTTCAGAAGCTCTGGTCAATTTAAAAGCACTCAAAAAGGTGAAAATCATGTTGATTTCATGTTCTTTTTTTGCATAATGGTAGTCCTTAATTTGGTGCTACAACCGCAAACTCACGGCCGGAAAATAATTCATAACATATTGTGTTACATAAAGGATGAGCCATTAGGGTATGACTCGGATATTCAGTCAGAAAAAGCGAGCAACATAGCAGCGAGCCTTCCGGCTCTGACCTACTGTTTCAACGAGTTTCAGAAGAGCCACACATTTTGATATAACATTGAACATTTAAGTTCTATGCTCATTGTCATCTTAAGTGAAAGCATTACTTTTGTCAAGTGAAACTTAGAAAATGATGGAAGAGGATATTCAACTTGCCCAGGCTATGGTAAGGATGGAGCTGGAAGATGCAGCTTCCAGCCCTGGAACACCAAGAAAGACGCACGCATCACTAGTGCAAGATAGGGTTTTCAGGTAAGGTAATACGCGGAAGTAGTTATCGTCAGATTAAAGTCTGGTTGACAGAATTTAGCAAACATAATTACTAACGTCACAAGTTTTGATGCATTGATAGTCATATCCTGGAGTTATTACAAGCTATATTTCCTTGTTTTCGCACAAAATTAGTATTTGCTTCCGGATACAGTGACATGATCCATAATTCAAAATAGTTAATCAATTAAAAAGATTTTCCAATCCGGGAAACGATATAACAATAAGAATAAAATTAATGCTTTGGTTGAATGCCCTGCATAATTAAACAGTTACAAAAGACTGAATTTTGGAGAAGGAATCCTTGAACATTGCGGTACCCATAAGCTTTTTATGATTGATTCCACAGGGGTAATGACTTTTAAATTTTCTGCCGCACCTAAGTTGCAAATTGTATGCATCCGTCCTGGTGTTTATCTAACAGTTATTCAAAGAGGTTTAAAGAATTAAGATCTTTCTTAATAGGATTATAGCACAATAAGGTGTAGGGGCCAACGAATTTTTTCCTTTTGGCTAGCCCTTAAATTTTTTCCTTTATCAGAAAACTTATCATTATTCTGTGACCGCCAAAAATCTTCAGTCTACATGCCGCTCGCATAGCAGAGAGTGAAAGTTAGTTGGTGATTTTTGTCAACGAAAAATTCATCAATATTTTATTAGATGAATCGAAACATGATATCAAGTGATTTAAAGGTTTACTACTGGTATAAATCTAACGAATCTTTGATTTTGCGCCCTCCACAGGATAGAGGGCGGCAGCGGGAAAAAGTGAAAATAAGGGATTCAAGAACACCTTCTGGCGGAACTGTGAGTGAAGATTCAGATTCAGGCGTTTTTAATAGTCAAATTAGGGATAAAAGAAGGCGAAGTGGAACATGGCCGTAAGTTTTGCCTCTTATTCTTTTCCTGTTTAGTAAAATTACACACGAGGGGATTTTTTCTATCTTAGAAAGTGGTTGAGGAAGGTGAAAGAAATTCCCAGTGGTGAATCTAGAGCCTCAATAGTCCCCGAGGAAGGTATTTGATGTAGATAACTCCGCCCCTGCTCCCTCAAAAGGGTGAGGGGGTCATAAAACCATCTTTGATGACCTTTTACAATTTTTGTGTTACAAGAGTCAAATCTTGTGAAATAGATGTTCTGCTCAAGTGAGACACAATTAAAATGTTTTGACTCTCCAAACTTTTGCTTAATCTTGATTTTTGAAAACTTGAAAATTTATATCTTAAATATAAGAAGAAAAAAACTATACATTCTATTAAAACAATAGCAATTGCACTTTCATAAGCTAGAACCAATGAAAAAAAGAGATAAAAACCCAAAACTGAGGAAATATGTTTTAGAAATAATTTAGGCAGCCTAGGCGATTTGCTCTTGCGTAATCTTCTAAGGCCTAGAAATTAGGCAAGGGCAAGGATAGTAACTAAATAACGCCTTCTCAAGGCATAGGTTAGGCCGTGGACTCATTCCTGAAAGTTTCACTCATCTATTTACAGCTTTTTCCTGAGTAACCCCTCAACTAGAACATTACCGCTAATAGAATATTATTCACTAATAGAATTTCAATGGTCCTTGTGTGGCTCAGTAGGTCTATCACAATAGTTTACATAAGACTTAAAATGTGGCATCGTCTCTCATGGGTAGATTATTTTTAGGTGGCCAATCAAAGACTGTTTTATGTGTCCTAAACTAAATGCAAAATTTTGCTGATTTTGGGGGGTTTGTATTTGTTTTTGCTTATCTGTCATTGATATTTGCTGTGTAATTTTAGATATGTACCTGCATTAGAAAAAGTTAGGAAGTGACTACAATGTTAGTGATTGTAAAATTTGGACAGATTAATGTTTGGTTCCCGGAAACGATTATCGTAGAACCGTATAGACATATTTTTGCTTGAAATCAGGACTTGAAGTGGTACATTTGCAGCATGAAATAAGGAAGTCGGCCTTATTGCCAGTCCACTTACTAATACTTCTGGCAGGGTTGCCACTTCACAAAAATTAAGAATGGGGGTAATATTTTTATTTTCTTTTCTTTTGAATTAAGATGCTATATTTTCCTACAAATTTGCGAGGGGACACAATTTATTTTTCTTTTTTTTTTCAGTAAAAATACAAGAAAATATATTTTTTTTTTAACACTTACAGACAACTTACCAATGACCGTTAGACTTCGTTTCTTGAGCAAAATTTTGAACTTTTTCAAACAGTTCGTGGTAACGAACTGTAGTAAGGAGCGACCCGGCTCAATAGTAACCAAAAATCTAGAAAATGGAATTTTGGTACCAATAGGTACATCAAAAGAATCGCATTTTAATGCTGATTTTAAATATATAAGTTTCATCAAGTTTAATCTTACCCATCAAAAGTTACGAGCCCGAGAAAATTTGCATTATTTTAGAAAATAGGGGAAAACACCCCCTAAAAGTCATACAATCTTAACAAAAATCACACCATCAGATTCAGCGTATCAGAGAACCCTACTGCAGAAGTTTCAAGCTCCTATCTACAAAAATGTGGAATTTTATATTTTTTGCAAGAAGGCAGATCACGGATGCGTGTTTATTTGTTTTTTTGTTTTGTTTTTTTTTTCTCAGGGGTGATCGTATCGACCCAGTTGTCCTAGAATTTTGCGTAAGGGCTCATTCTAACGGAAATGAAAAGTTCTAGTGCCCTTATTAAGTGACCAAAAAAATTGGACGGCACCTAGGCCCCCTCCCACGCTAATTATTTTCCCAAAGTCAACGGATCAAAATTCTGAGATAGCCATTTTATTCAGCGTAGTCGAAAAACCTTATAACTATGTCTTTGGGGACGACTTACTCCCCCACAGTCCCCGTGGGAGGGGTTACAAGTTCAAAACTTTGACCAGTGCTTACATATAGTAATGGTTATTGGGAAGTGTACAGGTGTTTTCAGGAGGATTTTTTGGTTGGAGGCAGGGGTTGAGAAGAGGGGAATATGCTGGGGGAACTTTTCATCGAGGAATTTGTCATGGGGGAAGAAAATTTCCATGAAGGGAGCGCAGGATTTACTAGCATTACTTAAAAAAAACAATGAAAAAGTTTTTTTTTCAGCTGGAAGTAAGCAGCAGCATTAAAACTTAAAACGAACAGAAATTATTACCCATATGAGGGGCTCACCTCCTCCTAATACCTCGCTCTTTACGCCAAAGTATTTTTAGTAATTTCAAGTATTTATTCTGCGGCTTTTGTGATTCAGGGGTCATTCTTAATGAATTGGGACAAAATTTAAGCTTTAGTGTAAAGAGCGAGGTACTGACGAGGGGGCGAACCCCCTCATATATGTAATAAAAACATAAGAATACAAAAGTTCTTTACGTAAGCTAATTTATAAGTTACGTATATCTTTTACTTATAAAAAGATTCGTAAAAAATTAAAAGTTCTAGTTGCCTTTTTAATTAACCAAAAATCGGAGGGCAACTAGGCTTCCTCCCCCGCTCTTTTTTTCTCAAAACCATTCGATCAAAATTATGAGAAAGCCATTTAGCCAAAAAAAAAAAAAAAATATACAAATTTCGTTTTAATTATTCCTCTGCGGAGAGCCAAAATCAAAACATGCATTGATTCAAAAACGTTCAGAAATTAAATAAAAAAAACAAGTTTTTTAAATAAAAGTAAGGAGCGACATTAAAACTTAAAACGAACAGAAATTACTCCGTATATGAAAGGGGTTTTTCCTTCTCAACGCCCCGCTCTTTAAGCTAAAGTTTTTTTTCTGTTTTAAAATGTAGAGTTAAGAGAAAGAGTCAAACTATAGCGTAAAGAGCGGGGCGTTGAGAAGGAAAAGCCGCTTTCATATACGGAGTAATTTCTGTTCGTTATAAGTTTTAATGTCGCTCCTTACTTTCATTTAAAAAACTTGTTTTTTTTTTATTTAATCTTTCATAGTTCCAATGGTTGTCTTCATGAAGCTTTTGCGATCTACTGCAATATTTTAATCTTTAGCCAAATATGATTGACTCCCAAATGTATTAACTGTATTACCAGAATAAAAAAAAACAAAACAAAAACACCTTCTTCTGTCAAATTAAATCAAGTAAACCGTTTAAATATCATACTGGTTAGAGGACAGACGGGTAGCATAAATGGAGCCGAGAGAGAGACTGGTCGCCCTCCAGTTGCTTCTGGCTTTCAAAAAGGACCAAACAACTTTCAACTTTCAATCAAATGTTTCCTATTCTGATTTTTTAAAATATCTCTCTTTTGGAAGTAGGTCAAAATTTTTTCTGGCCCTTTTTTGGGCTGTATTTTGAGGAGAATCAGTTTTTATATTTCTACATAGGGGTCTCTTAAGCCCAAAATTTATTGTAAGATCCAGGCAAATACAAAAAATCGGTACTTTTTTGAGCCCCCTTTTGTTAGAGGAAGAATCAATTTCAAAGGGACTCGTCTTTTGTATATTTTTTGTATTAGTCCAATTTACCGAAGGACTTACAGCCGTAGGTTTAAAGTTCTTATGAAGTTTCATGCCACTAGACTCCCAAGATCAAACATGCCCCCCTTTTTTCTACTATAAAATATATCTGCAAATATAGTACAGTGTGCATAATTTACAGTCCTTATCCAAAGGACTGTGGGAGTTATGTCATCCTTGGATGCAGGTTTAATTGATATTTTCAACTTCTTTGAATTAATTAGGTACCTTGAAATACAAATCGCATGTCCTAAGGGGTGTACATAGGAACCACGCATAAAAAAGGTTCTGGGACAGGGGCTGGTTGCTCTCCAATCACTTTTTACTTAAAAAAAAGGCACTTTCAGATCCAACGTGCATCTTACGAAGTCTATGACCATGAAGGGAAGATTAGCCCTTCTTCCTATACGCATTAAATTCTCCATTTTTAGGCTTTAATGTTACCCTTTACCTTTTAGTAAAGGCGTTGACCAGAAATCTTCCCGGTAATAAAGATAGATTGGATATGACTTTCTTCCGGGAGAACCTTTATTCACGCTTAGTCTAAATGAATAGAGATGATATACTAATTCATACCCTCTCCCTATCTTTTTGTATACATCTGAAAGCTAATGGATATTAGGCAATTTTGACATTGAAATGTGCTCTTATATCTGTTATCACCAAGTCTACCTACACAATGACCCACCGTCCCTCCTTCATAGTAGCTGATGTGCTTTTCTTCGTTCTTTTTATTTGTTATAATTCCCCTTTGGCTGCTCAATTATACCTTTGGAAAGGAATTTTCGGGAAGACTTTTCTTCAAGACCTAGGGCGTGAAAAACGCCCTAGATCTTAGCTATTCTACTTTGAACATGTATCCACTTTCTTTACTAACAATACTGCCAAAGTAAGTGACAAAATTCAATATTTCTATAAATTTCACATTAGCTATTACGGAGAAACGCGAATGGGTGTTTTTTAGGAGGGGGGGGGGGCTGAGAATGAATCATTTGGAGCGCTTGGTGTGATTTTTCTTTGTCTTTCAGAGAAAAAGCAGGACTTGCTTGTATGAAACTATTAAACTTATAATAAAAATCCAATTTATAGCCACTATAATTGTATCTTTTCATTCAAGGACCACAATTTTTTTTCTGTTCATGCATTTAAAATAAAAAAAATATATATATTCTGTTTGTCCAGCGATTGTGAACACGGATCATCAAAATTGTATAACAAAAAGTTCTTTTTCGGTAAGCGTAATATAATAGTTGTGGAGGGGTTGCCCCCTCCGCAACGCCTCGCTCTTTACGCTAAAGATTTTATTGTTTTAAAAAGTAGAATTGTGAGAAAGAGTCAAACTTTAACGTAAAGAGCGAGGCGTTGTGGAGGAGGCAACCCCTCTCATATACAAAATAATTTCTGTTCGTTTTGAGTTTTAGTGTCGCTCCTTACTTGCAGTTAAAAAAACCTGTTTTTTTATTTAATTTTCTTTTAAAAACGGAGGGCGGAACAGAACATCCTATCGAAGTGGTCTGGCAATGAAATGTGGCTGGGGAAAAGCAGATGAAGTAGGCTGAGGCTCACTTAGGCCTGTATTTACATTACAAGTGTGTTATAAGTTACATTGTATTTTACATTATAGGTGCGACAAGCTTGAAAACTTAACATATTTGGTACTAATAAATAAATAAGTAGGCAACACATTTCTTTTGTTTCGTTTCATTTTGCACCGTATATGTATATCTATGGAGAATGTCTTCTTCATAGGGCTACCGCGACCCTATTAGGGCAGCGTTTTCCAAACTGAGAGGCATTTTCCAAACTAGGACTAGTCCATGGGGAGATGCAAATATTAGATAGGATTGAGAAAAATTCAAATGAAATTAAAACTACGCAGTCACACAAAATGTCCTAACCCTTTTGAGAGCAACGAGGTTTACTGGCCTAGGCTGAACAAAGGCTAGGTCACCATCTTAAAGTACAATTGGCAATATTTTAAATATGCTGTTGAATAGTCCTTTCAGGGGGACAATTAATTAGAGGACCATCAGAGACGGTCTTGGTGATCAATTACTTTTTCGAATTAAAGCACTTAAAATTCAGAATTCATCTTACAAGTTGCAGAAGGAACTGATGCAGCTAAAACTGCATATTTAATTGTATGTTTTCAATATTTTGACAGACCGACAGACACACCGACAGACTGACAGAATCTTCGACCGCTATATGTCACTTGGTAAATATCAAGTGCCATAAAAAATAATCTAGCCTACTAGTTCAAAAATTCTCAATGAAGCCATAGTAATTTATTCGTCAAAGAATCTGCTCGCGTCTGTCGTCAATACGCATTTCATTGCTATAGGAAAATAGTACTGGCTTTCAAAGAGGTTTCTTTGTCGTTTTACATCAGCACCAACCAGATTCACACAAACGAACTGGTCTGACTAAAGCGACATCTCCACCCCCACCTATCATTTATCTTGAATCACATTTGCATCCTTTGCCCAGTGCCCCCCAAAGATTTTTTTTAGATCCGTTCTCATCATACTGGGGGTCCCAGGGACTTATTGCTCTCCGATTCTAAGCTGGCTTAAGCGCTTCGGTGTAGACTCTAGAAGATGTGTTGGTCCCTGTCCTGCCCTGGTTTTGGGACCATTGCTTTTCCTGAGGCCAACATAACTTCAATGATTTAAAGAATGCAAAAATTGCAACTTGGAATCTTACGACGCTAAAAAAATAACAATCGCTTCGACATTTTGATAAATGGAGACGCTCCGAAGTAGACTTATCAGGATTTTCAGAAAATCATATCCCAGGGGTACGAAATCTGAAATTAGATAATATAGAATTTATTTACTCGGGCAGGAAAGATGGGTACACAGGCAGTGAGCAGGGCTCATGAAGAGTTTTGTTTAGGCCTAGAAGGTATTAATATTTGAATACTAATCACTCATTTTATGACAAGAAGTGCAAGATATCAATTATAGCAGCATATGTCCTGTAGAACCGACTAACGGAGATATTAGTGACTTAGATGAATTTTACTTGCAGTTAGAGGAACAAACAGGCAGGGTCCCGGGTGTAATATGATGTTTCATTAGGATATTCTAACGCCCAAGTCGGTGGAAATGGGGATAGCTGGTACCTTAGCCTAGGGTAATTCGGCGTTCAAAAGGAAAACAGTAACAATTACAGACTGCTGCAATGTTGTAGGGTTTAACAGTCTATGTAGAACCTATAAAGTATTTGGTCACATAATGGCCCGTAAGTTAACATGTATTTACATGATGGTAACACAGCTAAACTTATTCGATTATGTTATTATAAACCGAAGACTGGGAGGGTCAGTACAAGATACTAGGGTATGTAGGAGTGCTGTTATTGATATTAAAACTAAAGATTGCCATCTAGCAGTGTTAAGGGTTAATTTAAAGCTGAAATTTTGAAAGGGTAACTACCTTTCGAGAAGTTATGACGTTGGAATACTCAAGGATGAGAACCTGAGAGAAACAGTAAAGGAATATTTGAATACCAAACTAGAGAGTTCAATTATGACAATGTAGAGGATGAATGGAATAATTTTAAGTAAATAATTTGCGAAGTTTCTGCGAAACGGCTTTATATTTAATACAGAGGAGAAGAGGTTTTATGAGAATAAGATGAGTGTAAAGTAGAGAAAACATTAAAATATGAACTAAGGAAGTGTGAAGTGAGGACCATGGATAGAATGGTCGATGTGTGCAAAGATACAGCTAGACGGCATAGCAGTAAAATATTGTGCTGACTTGTTAATAAATTGAGAGGGAGTAGTCAATCTGGACTCAACCCATTTAAAGAGAGGAACAGGGCCACAATTAGTAGTAAGGAATGAGTTAAAGAGAGATGGACAGAACATTTTGAGAATGTACTAAGCCGGGAAAGAGTTACAGGAAAAGATATTGAGGAAAATGAAAAACTTTGTGACACCTTGGATATGAAGGAAGATGTATTGCGTGAGGATGTATTAGCCACAACATTAAAAGGATCAAACAAATAATACGACCCCAGGTGCTGGTAGTGCTGATGGGGTCACGATTAGTAATACGGAAAGATTTAAAGAGTAATGGGCGGAACATTTTGAGAATGTGCTAAACCGAGATGTAGTTGCAGGAAAAGATATAAATGAGAATGACAAAGTTTGTGATACCTTGGATGAGAAGGAAGATTTGTTTTGTGAGGAAGAATTAGTGACAGTGCTGAAAGGATTATAAAATAATAAGGCTCCAGGTGCTGATAGTGTGATAAATGAGTTTGTTAAAAACGGTGGCTATGAGGAAAACAATAAGTTACTGAAGATTATGAACATGATTTTTGAAAAATGGGAAGTACCTCGCGAATTTGGGAAAACCCTAATTATACCTCTGTATAGGAAAGGTGATAAGAGTGAGTATGGTAATTATAGAGGCGTTAGCCCCGTCTTCAGAGGTAGTGAATTACTTAGTATGGTTATACTTTATAGACTGAGAGATGATGTAGATAAAGTTTTTGAAGAAGAACAGTGGGGTTTTAGGAAGAATATGGGATATGGCGACCAAATTTCCACTCTTAGGTTAATAATTGGGAAGTGCCTCAGTAATCAAATAACTTCACTTTTTATAGATTTTAGTTTTCAGTCTTTAGTTTTATATATTATAAGCAAGAGTTCGGCTTATTTGATAGTAGAACTTAAATGAAAGTCTTTCCTTGTATGGTATACCAGAAAAATACATTAAAGTGATTAGTGATATGTTCGAGAATGACACTGCTGAGATTAAAGTAGGAAATGAGGTTAGTAGCTGGTTTCATATCAAATAATAAGTTAACCAGGGTTCTATTCTATTCCCATTTTTATAAATAATTTTGATGGAATTTGTCTTAAGGAGCACAGGAAAGGCAATGGGAGAACATGAAACCAAATGGGGAAGAAAAACTTTCATTAAATTGGGATTATACAGATGATTTAGGCAACCTAGATGAAAGTAAGAGCAAAATGAATAAACCTTTAGAGGTTTTACGAGTTCAAGGGACACGAAAAGATTTGAAAGTAACTGTTAAGAAGACTAAGTTACTAAGCCTAGGAATAAGTGAAGATGAAAATTTGACGCTAGGTAACAAAAACATTGATCAAGTGGACAGCAAAGTGATGCCTAATTTGGTTTAAAATGACATATAGGGCGTGTACTATTGAAGACACTACCCTCAAGACGTTATTACGTGCACCAGGGTCTTACGCAATAATATAAAGCATTTGTTTGTCATGAAATGGTATAGTAAACCTAATTGTTGCGTAATAGGCGCTTTTCTGTTGACTTATGGAAATGCCTTCTTCAAGATTTCTTTGGTTGTTACGTAATAGGAGGTGCTGTGAATCAGGATCTGCTAGTCAAGCGAGGAAATTTTGGTTGTAAAAAATTGATCTTGGTCCAATATTTACAAGTGAAGATGACATAATTTTACGTGACTTGTTTTGGTTTCGGTGGACCTTTATAATCTGGCAAAGACTAGTTTTGAAGGTCAATGACACGTGAGATGTTATATCTTACGGTTCACTCACTTCAGTATTGAAAAAGAGTTCAGTGTGTCAACATCAAAGATACTATTCTTGGCAAATTCTTTAGTCTGAGTTGTGTTTCCTCTATTGGATATTGAGGGCGCTAGACAAAATGAAAACTAGAGTGCTTAACGTAGCAGTAGAAATTACAATGGGCTGTCGGCTAACCCTAGAATGGGACGAGAGGTTTGCAACGTTGAGCACATTCAATTCGAAAGAACAGCTATGCTTTGCAGTAAGTGAATATAATGCATATTCAAAGATTACAAGAGGAATTAAATGATTAAGTGAAATATAGAGAATACAATGATCTGAATCAATCAGTTAAAAAGGAGTGATGTTGTTACATTTTTTTGGATATTTTACAAGCGAGAAGGAATCTTTATTCTTTGTTAGTCTATAACCGGCAGTGAGATTGTAAGGATTAGAAAAGGCTAGATTTGAATAACAAAAAATCCTACAGAGTATAGTGACTTTGAAAAATGTTTGATTCTAGAAGATGGTTTTGTAGAGTTATGTCTTCAAAAGAAAAATATTTTCTCAAAGAATTCTTAACGATATAACGAAAAAATGGTTTTCTGTCTTTGGACTATTGTATTAAACTTTTACGTCATGGTTAGATGCATTTACCCAGTTTATTGACATATTATATGAAACAAAACAAAATGATATTGTGGATTTAATTTTGAGCTCTGCCTTGATATTTGTTAATGAAATCCATTTTGCAAGGCAACAAGAAATAAATCAACATTAAAAAACATTTCTAAATAGGTTTAATTGATTTGATATGTACATACAATTTTTATTAATAAGCAAATTCACAAAAAAATTTTAAAGCCTTTCACTCTTAGGGCACAGATTTTTATATTATGCAGGTAGGAAAGAATATTTTCAAATGGAAAGTTGCTCAGTCAAGGATTGTCTACATAAATGCTGAAAAATTTACTTTAAGTATACCCGCTACATCAAAAAATAAAATAAAATTTTGATTTTAGAAAGTGGACAATAGACTGTCCACTTTTATTAAGAAAGTTTATGATTTGAGGCGTCTAGGATGCATACGGTAGGACTCTTAGGGCACTAATTTTTATATTATGCAGGTAGGAAAGAACATTTTCAAATTGAAAGTTGTTCAGTCAAGGATTGTCTACATAAATGCTGAAAAATTTACTTTAAGCATACCCGCTACATCGAAAAATAAAATAAAATATTTCACTAAAACCACAGCTTGTAGTTGATAAATCTTCTAGTCACTTCCAATTTTGTGCAATAGACTGTCTACTTTTATTAAGAAAGTTTATGATTTGAGGCGTTTAGCATGCATACGGTAGGCCACAAGGATCGAAAAATTCAATATTCTTCGTTGTTTGAAAGATGCACAGCCAATGTCCCGTCTTTACAGTTGCTGGGCTACTATTTGCAACGATAAAGTTATTGTTAATATTTTCAGTATGGTCAAGGAAATCTGAGGGTACGCAATAGAATTCGTATTTGGACATGTTGGGATCCAAATTGAACACATTGATTGTTTGATTTGTGTTCAAGGTGCCAATTATAATATAACACTGCCATCAGGAGTAATTTCCAAATAGATTTCGTATTGATTAAACGAGATTAATGCCATACTCTCCTCCAACGGTTCAGAAAAGTTAAACACTTGACGTATTGTGCGCATTTGGACAATACTTATATTGAGTACTGGGCCAATCTAATACAACAATACCATGAGTTTTTGCAAACATTCCATTGGTTTTGCCATTTTCAAATTTGTGTGAATCTTGATCAAAGGATTGCATTGTCAATTCGTACAGGGCCCTCTAGAATTTATCAAAGGATAAATTGTAAAGTAGAATTCCATTTACTTTACACACAAGATATGAAAGTCCAAATATTTAAAACTTATGTGGCGAATTTATGACCCTATGGCACTAGTACTTTTTACAAATGCCAAAGAAATTTTTGAAGTAATTTCGTCATTTACAAATGACGAATCAGTGTAGGTACGTGAATCCATAGGAATATGTTGTTGATTTGTGATTGTATATGGAATAAGCAGTTTATGTTAGTTCCGCTAGTTCTTAATTTTTCAATTGCCAAAGCAAAGGAACTCATAATCTGTTGTTTTCGTGGAAAAGTTACTGACAAGGTGAGAGAGACTGTTACATCAGGTGGAGTGGCAACTACGTTTTGCAAAATATAAAACCGGACGGAGCAAGTTGTAGCTTTATATTTATCTTATTATTGAGAGGCAATCATTGAGGTATATTAAATATTTCATGATTGTTTTCCCAATCAAGTATATTTTTTAGTTGGCACATCTCAAAATACATTGCTGGTGTCATATGCAATAACTAAACCTCTCAATAGCTTATAGGACATTGGCGTAATAAACATGAAATGTATATAGCTTACATAATTTGAAAGATTGTTGCTTTTCCTCACCAACGTTCAAAATAGGCAGATATTTTTATGTCTAAACAGTTTTATAGTACATAATTTTCATACGATAGCCTCTTGGCTGCACTTCGTTTTTCACTGTTAGATTTTTTGACAATCATATGCAAATCCATTAATGTGGAAGTCAAATCTGGGAAATAGTCTTCACTTGAATAAATTTGAAAATGAACTTTTTCAGAGAGCGGCTGCTGCGAATAAAATCGTTCACAGCAACCATGTTTTACACTCACAATTTTTGCATCAACAGAATTTAGAAATAAGGTGACTGAAGGATGATATTCTTAGTGTGGTAGATTTGCCATTTTTGGGAAACAAAATTTTTTTTGATCTAACAATTTTTGCTCTTGTTTCATTTCTTCTTCTTTGACAAGACCGCTGTTTGACGCTTCTGACCTAAGTTGAGACTAATGAGTAATAAGATTTTTCCGACCCTTTTTAAGCCTCTTTTGCTTTGTCGTAAATTTTAATTGCTCACCAAGGGATGGCGCACCAGACCTGATTTTTTATAAAACAGTTTCTTTAAAATCCTTTCCAGAGCCCCAATCATGTAGTGTAAAGGATGAAAAATCTGTGGCAACCCCAGCAATATATATTTTTTTTTAGTAAGGGTTAGTGTAAAGCAAAACAACTTAGCACACCAATTGCCGAGACCGTAACCGGGTATTTACGAAGCGGCCCCTGTAATAGTCCATTCCGTGACCCAATTCTCGTGGTCTAAGAGTAGCAATATATTTGTTATTGCTAAGAGTAACAGAATGTTTTTTTTTATTACTAGAGGATTGCCCAATTCATTTCTTAATCTTAACTGACAGAGTGCCAAATACGAAGTGTTTAATGGAATATATTGAAGGTAATTTATATTGTAGTGGTGAATGTGTTCGTGAGTGGTGTTCAATAAAACGCTGGAGGGGGACATTAATCTTACTGACTCTTGATGTCTCAACAAAGGGGTATAAAGGCATGAAAAATTGTTTGATGAGAAGCCGGATGGCTTATCTACAAAAATAACACTATTCACGTGACTGGTGCTTCCAGCACTTCTACCATTGGTTATATTTTGTTTAAAATCAAGAAAATCTCTCATATTATCGTTGAAAATAACCAATTTATTTTTAAATGAGAAAAAGTTTTCTTGAACTTACCCTGTTCCATTGAATGGTCAAATTGAAAGGCAGCATTTTACAAGTGGCGATTTTTCTATTGATAGCACGATACAAATCATTAATACTACCAAATTCTTTATATGGTAATGTGATGAAGGGATATTCACCTGATTTAATTGATTCTATCCGCTCCTCAGCAACGATTGGCCTATCACGTGGTCTAACTTTTATATTATATGCACAATGTTTTCTCAATCATAAGCGTTCTTAAGACTACAAACAACAAGAGGAACTTCATACCTTCCCTCGAATTCGATGGTGAGGGATAATTTTGTCCAAAATCACTTGTTTTAATCGAATCATTGTAGAGTGGATCAGAGACATTGAACATGAAAGTTGCAGAGAAATCATTAGGCATTGTGAACGTCTTCAGGGACATAACCAGCGAATCCTAACCAGCGAACAAGCAACTGTCTCTTACGCTTGCGAGTTTGACTCCTTAACATCTCATCAAATTTGATATATTCAATTTTTTTTAATTGATACTAATAAAAACCTCCAAGAAGGTCGTCTTCTTTCATAGCACGTAGACAATGCAATTTAGGTTTATTGTGAAACTTTAAGACTTTTGAAACCTTAAAAAGTTTGGTGGAAAATAATTAATTCCCCTTTTCAAAAATATCACTTCTTCGATTGACACGAACTTTATCACCAACATTATATGCTCTTTTTTTCACTTACCTCCCTTCATTGGAATATTGTTCATGAAAAATGTCAAGTGCATTTTCACCGCGATGAACTTCAAGAGGATTAACCTTGGAAAGGGATCGATGAGGACGTTGATTGTAAATCAACATGATTTTATCTACACCTTGAATAAAAGCAGTAGTATTTTTCAATGTACAATTTCTCGAGATTCTACATTAAATCAAATTATTCTTATCAATCGTTCAGCCAATGCCGTCTTTATCGGACTAAGACTATGATTGAGCATTGGATTATATTACAATAAAACTTTTTTACATACTGATTAACAGATTCACTTCCATGGTCTGTTTGAATTTTTTATAAGAATCTTCTTCAAACATTGATTCAAGGGCTCAAGGAGCCTTGTCTCCTCTTTTTGTGCGCATTGGAGCGGTATATGCAAAGCAACTAAAAACACTGACTGAAAGTAAAATATACTTGTATGGACTATTGTGAAGTCTTTGAATTTCATCTGGAGTCAAAAGATCGTCTTGTAGTATATGCAATGAAACAAAAGCTGTGGTTTTTCGGTAATGATTACCGCGAACTCTATGCTTTCGTTGGATAGTATAGCTGGGCTCATTCTGAGAAAACTTTGTCTCTAGCTTCTTTTCAACTCCACTCATTCGGGCAAGTGTGGTGGAGGAACTTATATTTTCCGTCTCACTAACATTTCCATAAACTCCTTTCAAAACTTTAGCGATTTTGAACGTAAACGCGGTATGAAGCGTCTGCTATCCTTTTGAAGACCAATAGGTGATGTACCGTTATTAAGTAGCCTTCTTTTAATAAATTCAACCCCAGTTGGTGTGCTAGTATTTTCCAAAACGAATTTAAAACATCTTATTTGACCATATTCTCTTAATCGATTAAAAAAATGTTTATTTGCAATAAGACTTTTTGGAAAGTTTGATGACTTAGAAAATTTATATAAATAACTATCAAATGATTCAAGTATTTTATGATTTACAATTTAATCTGATAGAGAATCAACTAGATTGTAGCTCTTGCCGGAAATTATAACTTCAATCTTCTGTCGCAGTTTTTGCTAGTTCATTTTCAGCGAGATAGGTGTAGAGTCTTTTACTTTGCTTGTAATACGATTGAGGTAATAAGTCTACATCACTTGATAAATCTTTAGGTAAATCTTCTTCCTGTTTTGGATGTGGTGCTGGCGGTTAATTTTGAGGTTGAGGTTGATCAATGATATTTACTTTGAGCGCTCTTTGACAGTAGTGTTTATGTTTGTCGACACGTTGAAGAGTATTTTGAAGCAAAATTCACTTCCATCGTTGGCAATTATCTCAGTTTAAATGAATTTCCCAAGATTATCTTCAAAGTGGTCTTTAGGTGGAAAAGCGAATTCTATTGGTGTCATTTTGCAAGGTTTAGCGAGTTTTTGTAGAAAATAGTTTTTACAAGTCCCGTGATTATTGGCAGTAACAGTGAAAAGAAACAACCACGCGCTTGAAAAAGCTGATTTCTTTTAAAATATTTTCCTTTCTTTTTGCAAGCTAGGGTATATACAAGTAAACGATGATGCTTAAATACTTCTGGCAGTTGAATATTGCCCTCACTTAAATGTAAAGGAAGCTCTAAAACAGACATTCATTGGCAATGTCATATTTGAGTATAATCTTCCTAAGCCATGGTTTTGAATTACCTAGGATAAGAAATAAATGTTTGTTTTAATGTATTTTATTTAGTGACATGATGGTGACGAATGACCTTTTTTACTGTTCATACGGTAACATAATTGTCAAAAATATCCGTGGCCACACATTAACTTTTCAGTTGTGTTTTGATTGAAATCTAATAGAATGTAGCAATGTGATTTACTTGTAGCTTGATGGTGTGCCGAAAGTAGAAATTTCGCTTCACCGGGATATATTTGTTTGTTTAACGTTTTGAGAGAGCTTGAATCACAAAAAACCCTACAAATGATATAGTAATAAAATAAAAAGCAAGTGTTCTCATACATTTGCTCTGATGAAAGAGATCGGGGAGAACAACAGTTATGGAAATTTCTCCATGACGAGACCGGACCGTGCTACGAAAAACGTCCAGTATTATCTCCTAAGACCCTTTTTCAGTGGATTAAGCTAAATCACCAATAATAAACCATGAGTCTGCTTCAATAATATAAAACCCGTCAATTCCCCGCATGAATTTTGTTTCTGGTGCAATAGTCTTCTTTTACCATAGGACTCTTGTCACACACTATAGAAATAATTGATATTTTCGAATTTTTTAAAAACATTTTATCACGCTTTGAATAGAATAAAAATGATCTGAATGGAGTTTTAAATAGGCACATCTTACTGTTCTACAACTAATCTAACCTGAACCTGTTTAATAGATACCAAAAAGACAAAAAATATGTATTTTCTTTAATATATAAATAAATGAATTTTAAATTCTTAAAACACTGAAACACATTTACATAGACCCATGAAAACACTTGGATATTTAAAATACACTTAGAAATAGTGTCAACCCTGGAGGGTAGGGCAGCTGCTGCGGTGGCGGAAGGCTGTCCTGGGCCGGGAGAGGCAGTGCAAGGCAGCGAGGACAGGCTGCGGGGTTGGGCGTGGGTCAATGGTCTTAATGAAACATAAAATAATAAATTTTTAATATTTTTAATATTAAGAAATTTTAAAATACAACTGTCTGCCTTGAGCAAAAATAGATAAAAAATAAAAGATATAAAAACAAATAACTGAATAAACACTGCTGAGCTGGATACTGAGGAAAAACTGTTGGGATGGAAAAAATGGACCCTCATCCCAAGAACTATTGAGCTTTTTCCAGACTGAGGTGCTGTCTGTACATTACACAGACGTCTCAATCTGAAGTAATGTAGTGGCCGTATGGTAGTACTCTCACACCGTCCGCGCACACACAGAATTAGTCCAATATGGCTGACATGGCTTTTTTCTCATCTCCAACTGTGTAGATTTTGCATTTTAAAAGCATATTGCCATAACCTTCTCCCCTGGAATGAAAATTTTTTCTATGCAGTTTTTATAAACACCCATGTAAGAATTTTCCCATATATAGTGTGATGGCACTCCTCTGAAGACTTTTCATATCCTCATTGTGCGTTTGCAGATAGTACACCTTCGGACTTGCATGCACACCATTGGATATCAAGTCAGTCACCTTCTTGAATTTTAAAAACAACAACCTATTGGGGGCCCGGCGCTTCACCATCTCTGGATAAATGGAGTAGCCCTAGCAGGTTTAGTCCGATTGAGAGATAATGTGCGCATCATTTGGCAAATCGTCCAACTAAATGTATGTTTTAACCTTCAACAGGATTGAATCAGTGTCTCCTTGCTACACTTGAATTGCACTTGCCCCTCCCCCGGCTATTGGAGGTTACACACATTGTGATAAAATTCCAACATGAGTTTTTTTGAAATTTCTAAAATTACGCTACCAGCAGCAATATTTTTATTTAAACTACATTTCTTTTTTTTTTACACAGAATGACCACATTAGAGTCTATAATCGTGAAAAACGTGAAGTTTGAATCGGCAATGATTAGGGCATATTCTTTTGGGTCGGTTACAACGTCACAACGACTGCTATGGTACAAACTCTTGCACATATAACCGAAGGATGAATTCAAAATAAGTTAAAGGATCTCTTTTTCAACCTTTGTTTTTGCATCTTCATATACGGCTTCTTGTTGAATTGGATGGCTCTATGACTCTTTGTGACCCCGAAACCAAGGGCAGCATCCACCACAAACGAACTTGTTGCAAAACAGTATTTTGTTTCGGATGAAGGTCAGAAATAATCTCTTGTGTTCAAGGTGTCAAGTCTATACCCTCATCCTCTACCAAAGAAATGTTATTTGGACTCTCGTGTCCTTTAACACCGGTCTATTTGAACACGGAAAAACTAAATCCTTTGCCAATTTATGAAGTTTCACTCGTATCTCACTATCAATTTCAAAAAACCATCCTTGTGGTCCATTCTCCTTATTAGCGGCAATGCTGGGGAAACTCGGATCAAGGACTGCCCAGCCATTGGTATTGGAACCTCTTTAAAAATACTTATTCAGAATAGAATAATACTTATAAGAATAATCCTCAAAGGACAAAGAGTAGTGAGACATTGCTAACGGATAAAGGGAGTTCATATCAAGTGTAATTACATCCACCTTTACACCGGTGCATTGTTCGGTCGGATAAACTTCCAGGATACGATCCCCATGAAAAACATTACCCTTCCCTCATTGGCCTTTAAAAACAAGTGCTGATTCATGTCAGTGATCAGACCTATTTCTTGTTTATTGATTTTAAGAATTGAATCCATCACCAGATAAAGAGGTGAAAAATGACAATCCCAAATCCAGCCCAATTCCTCATAAATTGTATCTGTGTTTTTACAAACAATATCCAACGACGCCAATTAATCACTAGCCAGGTATATTTTACAGTAATTTTCCTCATATCTTCTTCCTCCCTTGGCCCAAACTTTTTCTTAGCAAATTCATAGTCGGCAGTTGTGCATTTACGATCATGAAGTGAATCAGAACGCTTCGATGAGCGGTAATTTTTTCTCACGTAGCCTCGAAGCGGAGCTGTAGTGCTCATACAAGTATATGCCCGTTAATACAAGTATATACTCGTTAACAAATCACAAGTCATATGGGAAGCACTGTTTGAGGAGGGAGGAACTTTTAAAATCGTGTTTTTTTACAGCTGAGTCAATTGAGTTTAAGATTTGGGGCAAAATTCTATGCATCTAAAGACAGGTTTTCTTCAAGTCCATATTATTATTTTCAACCGTTTTCCATTTGAATTCTAAGAGAAGCAACTTTTCAGATGATTTGGCTATGATGTTATATGAGAAAGACGCATCTAAGATAAGATCTTAAACAAGAACTGGTAAATGCAAGAATGGGCACTTTTGATGCGGATGACCAATTGTAATCCTCAAAAGGCCGAAAGGATTTTAGAGCATAACTCAGTCTTAACCCATCTATATCAGAAATATCTACATTTTCGAATCAGAAACTTCTTTCAGTTACAGCCCTTGTAACAGGATTTCTTTTTACTTCCAATATAGAGGTATTTTTATAGACAGAAATATGGGATTTCAATGAGCACCTCCCTTTGAGGCTGATATCTTCATGGAAAACCTTGAAGAAAAAGCTATTTTGCAAAATTATGGAAACTAGAATTTCGGTTTCGTTTTAAAAATGATATTTTTTATTTATGGGAGCATGATGACGATTCTCTCAAGTCTTTCCTTTACTTGCTTAACTTTTTGGATCCAAAACTTAAAATACTCTGGAATTAGAGGTAGAAAGGCTTCTTCCTTTCTTTGATGCCCTGGTTCACCGAATTATACATGCTTGGAGTTTGGAGTCTATTGGAAACGCACACCTAGTGATCGTTCCTCTTATTATTATTCCTCCAATCATCCTCCTGCTTTGAAAGTGGGAGTGGTCACTTCTCTAGTTGATAGAGAGTTGGAAGTTTGTTCTCCGCGTTTCCTGGATTCAGAGCTTGATCATCTTAGAGATATTTTATTTGGGAATGGTTATCCAATGCTTTTAATAAACTCTGTAACTGTAAAACGTATTAAAAAATTATCAGATAGTGAAACAGTTTTCGGTTTATCTTAGTCGCCCGTACGTCAAAGGGGTTTCAGACCACATTTCCAAAAATACAAGGAAATGTAACAATTTCACTTACTATAGACCCAAAAAAATTTCCAGTTCCCAAAGCTACCAAGGTGAAGACCCTATCCCACCAAGTGGAAACTCTGATGTCTACAGAATTCCTTGCTCTTGTGGTGTTTGGTACGTCAGAACACCTGATCAGCGACTTACAGATAAATTAACTCAGCACTATTTCAAATAACAACACCCTTAAAAAGCGAAAAAAAAAACAGAAAATATTAACTCTGCCTTCTCAGCACACATATTTAATAATCCAGACCATACTCTTTTATTTAATCAAGCTAGCCTAATTTCACTTGACAAAGGTATTGTCAAGCACTACAGAGACGCTGTTGAAATTTATAAATACTAGCGTTTAGGTCCAGCTTTGAACAGATATTTAGGTGATTTAAGAACAAATTAGTCGTATTTTGGCTTTCTCAAAAGAGAAGCCAATACTTTAGTAATACCTAAAATAAACGTTGAACCACTTCCCCAATCACATAATCAAAAGCGTCATCAGCCCCTTTGGTCTCAATGGGCATCCGCAAGAAATGCAATGGTTAAAATCAGAAATCAGGTGACCTACTTCTCTAATTTATTTAATTGCTGCCTTGTTCGTTTGGGTGTATGAATTTTTCCTTAAATTTCTCAGTTTTTCGTTAGTATCCCTTGATTGAAGTTCATATTTTTTTTTATTTTGTGCAAATCTCAGATATTGGCGAATAACTCACGTTATTGTTGTTAGATATTTTACTTTAGTTCTTTTAATTTTTGGTGTTCTATTGAATTCTATTTGATTTATTAGGAGTTTTTTCGTTGGTTTTGTTGTACTTTCCACGTTTGTTTTTTGGTTTTTGCTTTTTTCTTGATGATATTATTTTGTTCGTGCTGAAGAAAAGAGCCGTCTATTCTCTCAAAATATTCACTTTAAGTGTTTTCGTCAGTATTTTCATTTTGGCCTTTAAAATCACCATTTTTGATTGTTTTCTTTCTTTATGTTTAAACTCATTTACCCGTGCGCCATCTACACTTTAACCTTTTGTAAACGTGCCAGCGCTGGTAATATGAATTTTAAAGAATGGTGAGAATTATGCATGAAAAGCGGTAGAAAATAATGTTGCTTAATGTTTATACGAAAGTTACTCCCTACCGATAAATTTGGATTATTTCAATGATCATGTTCGCGGACTAGGCACATCTCCCTTACATAGTGGACACAATTTTTTTTTCGTAATTGATAGCTCTTCCTCTGGTGTCCTAAGCTGGCGCAGTGGGTTTGACCTTAGCTTGGTAATACGGGACCCAGAGATCGAATCATGCTGCAGGAATGCACTGCAGGGCCGACGCAGGGACCTTAGTAGTCAAGAAGCGTCATTAATCTGATACAATACAATACAATACTCTTCCTCTGCTGATAGGGTCATTGGATAGTTTACGTTGCGCAGCCGTTAAATTGACTTATTAGCAGTTTTAATAAGTGCAACCGTATCTGTGCCTACACAATCTTCCCCATTCAATGTCTCAAATGCCTCTACCAATTTTATGGTATAGCTCGAGTCTCTTTGCGCAAGGCCATAAGAGACTGCAATGGGTTCATATTTTTTTTTTAACAAGATTCATTTTTGATGGATCGCACACATCCATGAATTGGGCTTCGGTATCTAATTCTACCTTGTCGCTCTGCAATAGCGAATTTTGGAAATCCTTGAAACGCAGGATAGCATTGTCACCCAAAATTGTCTCCAGAGATTCGTAACCATGACCTGTAAAGTGCCTCAATTGGGATTTTAATATTAATTCAGTATGGAATCACGAAATTGTCTCCAGAGATTCGTAACCATGACGTGTAAAGTGCCTCAACTGGGAATTTAATATTGATTCAGTATGGAATCTTGAAACACACATTGGACAATTACAGTACGTTGCCCTCCCCTTTATTATATTTTCAGCCCTCGCTTAAAACCCAGATAATGTAGGGAAAAGGAAATAAATGCCCAGGTATATCAGGTTTATTGGCAGGCCCGTAAAGAAGACATACCCAATGTTTCACCAATTCTGAATATATTATCCCCTTTTTATCATTACGCTCACCCTCTTCGTACTCTTTATCATATTGCAGCACTATAATATCAATCTTTAAAGGCTCATAACTCCTCTCAAAAATGTCTATCCCCTTAAGTGTTACAGGATATCACCCGTTGAAACAGTTAAAATCTGCTTTACTAAACCGTGCCCCCTTCTCGTCCCCGTTAACTGCCAAATCTTCCAAAAGAGTCTTATTTGCATCATTCGAAAGGGGTTTATGCCCTGCGACAAGGAATGTGTACTTGAGGCACACTAAGCCTATATCGAAAGAAAACCATTAAGCACCTCTAAAACCTTTTTAATATGCATTAGATGCTATCAACTTGTTCCTGCCTTCTCTTCAAGCAACTTATTTTTTAAATTTACATCTAAATTTATAACCACTGAACCGCTCCCCATCTCATTATGATTCTCCACCCTATCAAAATAGTTCCCACCCACTCTGAAAAAAACACTCTTAATATTGCGCAAGTCTGGATGGAGTGTCTGCATTTCAGTTTGCAGGTAATGCGAGTATACCTCACTCGAATCTTCACTGAAAATTTCGTTTGAGCAATGGATGCTTTTACGTTACCCCTAACTCCCTCTTCCCGAGTCTGTTTTTCGAGAAGGACCAGAGTCTCGTCTACATAGGAGTGAGCTATGTCAACTTGTTTCGTATGGATATTATCACTTGTAAGGGTGTTATAGGGGTCTCCAGACTCAGCACTAACGTATAAATCTTGTGCATGGCGGCGTCAGTAAGGTAAAACTCTGGTAATATAGGGGATGAGCTAGCACAATTTTTTCCTGCTTCTCTCTCATCACTGTCACTCTGATAGATGGGCACTTGTTCTTCTAGTTCCCTCTTCACCTTGCTAGATGGTAAATTGGTCTAAAAGAGAGTAAAAATTCCTAAAGAGAGTAAAAGAAATCAAGGCTGATATCCCTCAAAGCGAAACTAAATCAAAGCTGATGACATTTATATTAGTTGGGATCACACCCTGACTAAAATTCCCCTTGTCTCTACTCGAGATGATGTTAGTGTTGATATGTGAACCAAAAAAATTATTAGAGCTTATTAGCCTATTGAATTACTTATGATTTCATCCTGAAAAAGAATTTATATTAGACTGAAAGAGGATATATTATTAGTCTGAAAACTTTTATAGGGAGCAAAGTGACCGTTAGGATAAGTTGAGGATTTTCTACCAGTTACAGATTGAAGACCCGGAAATTATTCTATAAATGGAGCAAAAGTGGCCCTTTGGTCTTGACGAGGGTATTCTATCTGCTAAGAATCTAAGAACCAGAAAATACTCCATTAATGGGGGTAAGTTGCCCCCCCCCTTTACGGTTCAGCTATTACAAAGTCCTATCATTGAAATTCTAAGTCTGATGGTGCAGTTCCTATATCATAATAATTGGTGAGCAGATGGTCAAAATCGTTTTGAGAAATCTGAAAAAATAATAAAATTATATTCAACTGAAACACATTTGATTTGAAGAAAAAGAAAACACTGTTACGCTGAAAAGGAATATATTATTATTCATATGAGGACAGATGCCCCTCAAACCTTTCAGAAATAACGAGCAGGACTCTCAACAATCCCTTTATTAACCTGAAAAGAGCGCGTTATTTTAGTTATTTCTTGTAAGACCGGTAAGATCAGTATCAGTCAAGAATCGCTTTATTAACCCAAAAAGAATGCTTTACTTTAACGGTGAAAAAGAACTTTTGGGCAATATCCTCAAATCCACCCTCTCTGACCAATTTTCCCTTTCAACAGTAAAGTACTACCAGTCGTTAAAAGAATGGATTATTTTTATTGTGGTGAAAAACCCTTTTTTCAGAGTGGCCAATGCCATCGAACCCCCTTCCCAGATTTAGCGCACATGGGCTTTTTTGATAATCTGCTATTTAAAACTCCACTGTGCGAAATACTGTTCAAAGGCTGTTCAGTAATACTGTTTAAATAAAATACTCATTACTAAGTCACAAATAGTTACTCTTCATTGCTGTTTTTGAAAAATTCAAATGCGAAATTTCAAACTCATTATATCCCTAGAAAACAGGATTGGACAACTAAAATTTGACTATTTGAGTTTAAAAACATCTTATTTTCATTTATTTGAAAGGGTATAGCTAATATTCAGTAGGATACAGTATTTTAACCTAATTTTAGGACCAGCAACACGACCCAACAGTCGCCTTATGAACGCGAAACGAATGTGCTACTTTAGTAGTAATGAGGATGGAGTATGCAACCCCCTTCCACCAGCACTAAAGATGACTCCCTAGCACTTTCCAGTTTTCTCCCTCTATTACTCTGTGAAAGAATGGATTCATTGCGCAAAAAAACATCACATTTTTACCATTAATGGATATACTTTTCGAGAAATATTTGCACGCCTTTGTCCTCTTAGGGGGAGGAGGGCATTGCTCAGAATTTTCATTAAATAGAAATAAAATTTAAGTTTTTCATGTAACAAAAGGTTTAAAATACCATCTTATTTGGATCATTTAAGAAATTTTGAATTTGCTTAAATTGTCTGCTTTATATGCAATATTTAAGCTTAGAAGCATTCTTTGAATGCATAAACAAGACAATTATGAACAAAAGTTTTTTTCAAAGAAAAGTAAAGAAAAAGGTGTTTCAAGCCTTGTTTGAAAAATTGCTGTCATGCCACTGCCAGATAATTTTAGTTTGGCCCAAAATTGTCTCCATTCCAGCCCAAGAATCTGAAATCTAGGTTAAAATTGGGTAACTAAATAAGTATACAGGGTTTTTTGGACTCCTGTACACTGAATTACATTTATTTCCTTAAAACGTGATAGAATTAGCCTCCTAGGTGCTTCAAAATACCCTCCCAGGACATAGTTTAGTCTGTATACCCGTTTCTCAAAGTCTAATTTTTCCAACCTACCCTCTTTTCAAGATAGGAAAAAGAGTAATTAAACCAGAATTTCAGTATTATTTGCTAATCTAGGCTACATTGTTGAGTGTTTGTCTGTAAGAGGCACCGTTTCATGAGAAATATGCATAACTAATAGGATATCCTAGAGAAAAAGCATCACAATCAGCAATCTCTTAGCCTTTAGCCTAGGGTGTTATCTGGCCTTATTAAGGTGGCTGGGGCTCTTGCACAATAATTCTTTATTATGGTCAAAATGTTCCAAGACTGACCCTTCTACCTAATGGGGGTATAATTAAAAGCTAGGCAAATATCTGACGGTTGTTAATCAGATTCCTGTCAGAATACAGGAAAGTCTTAAAAAAGCAGGCAGGTGAAAAGCGTATATTTTGCAAGAAAAATTTAGAAGTTTTTCGAAGATGGAGCTATAAATAACGAGAGGGAACAAGTTTTCACCTGTTAATTGCATATATAGGTAATTATACTAGTTCTTTTTTGACTATAATCACTACCATTATTTTGGTGGGGAGAAGGGTATCCATAATACACATAGAGGCATACTTGCATATAGACAGACATCAAATTACAGTTAAAATTATTTTGTTTGTCATTGTTGATTTCAATAAGCCATCAGGCCATCAGGTCATTGTTGAAGCTCGATAAACAAACAAGCACCCATTATCTAACAAACAAAGAAATCATGACTTGATGGGGGTCCTGAAGGTTTTCTCATGGCCCTCGTGGGTTTTTTAAACATAACAATGAGAAAAATCTCGATGAAAACATTTGCATATGTAAAGCCCCTATTACGTAAAAATCAGGTTTACTATACCATTACATAACAAAAAATGGCACTATAGAATTGTGTAAGACCCAAGTG
The DNA here is from genome assembly GCF_032884065.1 of Artemia franciscana. Taxonomy (NCBI): domain Eukaryota; kingdom Metazoa; phylum Arthropoda; class Branchiopoda; order Anostraca; family Artemiidae; genus Artemia; species Artemia franciscana. The sequence goes on from NW_027062675.1 coordinate 305,950, forward strand.
GGCGTAATAATATCTTGAGGGGTTAGTAGCTCCAATAGTACCACCCCCTAAGTGTCTTTTTAAATCAATTGAGGCATTACTACTGACAGCTTCACTTACCTTCGTAGTTTTATTAGTAAAGGTGGTTGGAGCATTGAAGATGTTAGCAATAGAATATTTAAGGCTCAATGTGTTTTTTTTCACAGTTAAAAATAGTTTGGAAGATTAGGAAGATAATTTTCCGAACCATGATTAGACTATTGGAGGAAATAGTGATAACAATGGTCAAATATGGCCCTAATGTGTGGACACTCCGAGAAACGGAAGGAGATTCGCTAAATGTTTTCCAGAGAAATTGCCTACGACTTGTTTTGAATGCCCTGGTGACTGACCCTTTCAAACAGTAGGCTGACGAAAGCGTAGATCCCACCTTCTAGGGCTATAATGAGAGAAAGCTTGAGGTGGCTAGGGCACCTTCTGCGAGTGAAGGATTACAGATTTCTTAGGGTTGTCTTTTTTGGCCAATTGTCTAGGGCTAAACGGAAAACAGGTAATCTTCGGTTGGGATAGGAAGATATCGTAAAGAGAGATTTAAGGGAAATCGGAACTTCCTGGGAGGATGTAAAGAGAAAGGCTTTGGATAGATTAGGACGTATGAGGATCATACGTAGCTTTGTTGGCTTCAGGCTGCGATGAATTACTAGTAGTAATAGTAGTAGTAGTACTTCTGTTCACCATACGTGCATTTTCTAGCATTAATTATTAGAAAATTTTGGCTACATTCGCTTAGGGAAAATTTGGAAGCCCCAAAAAATCCAGGAATAGTAGAAACACGACTATAGGATACACGTGAGGTTAACATCTCGACTGCGGCAGTCGAGAAAACGCAGTTGTAATGCAATATACATTTTGCAGAGGAATGAGAAAACTGACAAAAAAGCTTTAGCTTTTCCGATTTCAATCAGCAAACAGGTTTTTGCGATAAAAAGCTTTTTTTATGTTCTCCTAAACAAGAAAAACAAAATTTGTATAATTAAGGCAGAACATTTCTACTCTTTTGTATTAGTTGTCCTTTTTGGGACATTTTAAGTACAAAGTCTTGTAGCTGCATTTTTCACCAGAGGAAGTTCTGGAAAAATGACCCTGATTTTGCAAAGCCCACATACCATCAATGTTATCTTAGTATGAATAAATTAACCGGAATATTTTTATGGAAGCTCAAAACTTGTCGGCGAAGATACGCCTTGAGGTATTGGCATGCTTTTGAGCTTTTCGAAACCAATTTTGGACATCGGAGGTATCAAAGCTAGCTCTGCCAGGAAATGGCTTTTTGAAAAGTCTTTGAGGTTTCGTACGGTTTTGAGCTTTCCGAAACCAATTCTGGACCACTGGAGGTGCCAAAGCTGGCTCAGTTAGAGAACAACTCTTTGAAAAAGTCTTTGAGGTTTGGCATGATTTTGAGCTTTCCAAAAGCAATTTTGGAACCTCACAGGTATCAAAGCCGGCCGTGAGAGAAAAGGATTGGAAATCCTGTTTGGATTTGTCTATTTAACAAACATTAATTTTCCGCGAGATTTCAGAGAAACCTAATCTTCTTAATGGTGAATAAGGAGAAATCCCCCCAAAAATTCAAGGATTTTAGAACTGAGACAAATGCAGAGGGGAGACGTTGAACTTGCCCTTCCACAAAAACGCCACATTCTCTTAAATTCCGGGCCTCATTTTATTCAAGTTATTAGTTATGAGATGTTTTGTATTATAGCTACATTTCACCCGAAATGTTTATCATTATGCCTCTCTTTCCGAAAAGAAAATTATTGGGCACATGCTTTTATTGAGGGGACCAGTTTATAATTAGTTTTATGGGTTCATATACACCAAAGTTGTTTTCTCGGTTAATATAAATAGTTGCTTCCATATGAAACTATAAATTAAACACAATCGTGACTCGTTCTATTTAGAATTCATCTTGCAGAACCCCTTCGTCAAAAGCGCAGGGTTGTCGGCTTTATTTAGTTTTGGGCATTAACAACAAATGGAAAGACAACAGTTTTTGAAGAATTCTACGAAAGAGGGAAAATCAGATATAGAAGCCAAAATGAAAAGATTTTTTTTCCCATTAATTCGCTAGCAGAATAATGAAATTGCTGTTCGAACATTCCGTACCTGGATGATAAACCCCCTACCGCTCAAGTGGTTCATTCATTGGCGCATTACAGAAGCGTTTTTTTTTCGTTAGTTTCTTTCAGCTTAGCGTGAGAGAAGACACAAAGAAGGGACAGAATAGATGGAAAGTATATAATTTGGGATATATATTTGCACTTTAGGGGGGAGTGGGGGTATATTATTTGGACAGTGCGAAGTTAAAAAAAAAATTCTTACTACGTAAAATGCAGAAAAATTGTATGTAACACATTAGGCTTTCAGACCCGCAATGCTTTACCCCCAACCCTCACTAATGTGATAACGTATAACCCAAACCTGGGTATTATATTTGGATCGCAAACATGAGACATTACCAGTTTTTCACAGCGTTAATGTTAGACAATTAGCTTCGGCTCGCTAGGAAAATACATTGTATCTATTTTTTAATTAAATATTTAGCTGGTATTCTGGTTAGGATAGTCTAGTTTAGGTTACATATTTAATATAATACGCTCTGGGTGCCCCCCTTCCATAACTCTTTGTTGTAGTTTTCACAGCTTTGTTAATACAATATTATGTTTTCAGCATATTTTGTTTCATTAGCATAGACCAGACTTCACTTCTCGAGTGTTTCTCATACAATACATAAGTACCCAAATTTGTTTCTAAAGTATTATATTTTTATCTTACTTTGGTAAAATTCATTAGGATTGAGCACCAGAGAAACATATCACAAGAATATTAGGTAGGAGTATATCATACAAGTACCAAACAAAGATACTTTCCAAAGATACTAATCCATATCCTTTCAACTTCAATTTTAAGCCCAGAAACCGAGCCTTAAATTGACACCTTGTTCCTTATCTAATTAAATAAAAAAAACAAGTTTTTTTTAACTGAAAGTAAGGAGCGACATTAAAACTTAAAACGCACAGAAATTACTTCGTATATGAAAGAGGCTGCTTCCTCATCAACGCCCCGCTCTTTACGCTAAAGTTTGACTCTTTCTCTCAATTCTTCTTTTTAAAACAGTAAAAAACTTTAGCGTAAAGAGTGGGGCGTTGATGAGGAAGCAGCCTCTTTCATATACGAAGTAATTTCTGTGCGTTTTAAGGTTTAATGTCGCTCCTTACTTTCAGTTAAAAAAACTTGTTTTTTTTTATTTAATTTCTGAACGTTTTTGAATCAATGCATGTTTTGATTTTGGCTCTCCGCAGAGGAATAATCAAAACGAAATTTGCATATTTTTTTTTTTTTTGGCTCAATGGCTTTCTCATAATTTTGATCGAATAATTTTGAGAAAAAAAGAGCGGGGGACGAAGCCTAGTTGCCCCCCGATTTTTTGGTTAATTAAAAAGGCAACTAGAACTTTTAATTTTTTACGAATCTTTTTATTGGTAAAAGATTTACGTAACTTAAGAATTAGCTTACGTAAAGAACTTTTGTATTCTCATGTTTTTATTACATATATGAGGGGATTCGCCCCATCGTCAGTACCTCGCTCTTTACACTAAAGCTTAAATTTTATCCCAATTCATTAAGAATGACCCCCTGAATCACAAAAGCCGTAGAATAAGTAGTTGAAATTACTGAAAATACTTTAGCGTAAAGAGCGAGGTATTAGAAGGAGGTGAGCCCCTCATTCGGGTAATAATTTCTGTTTGTTTTAAGTTTTATTGCTGTTCCTTACTTTCAGCTGAAAAAGCTTTTCCACTTTTATTTTTTAATTGTTTTTTTTTTTTAAATAATGCTAGTAAATCCTGCTCTCCCTCCATGGAAATTTTCTTCTCCCATTACAAATTCTCGAAGGAAAGTTCCCCCAGCATATCCCCCTCTTCTCAACCCCTCCCCCAAACCAAAAAAATCCTCCTGAAAACGCCTGTATACTTCCCAATAACCATTACTATATGTAAGCACAGGTCAAAGTTTGTAACTTGTTGCCTCTCCCACGGGGACTGTGGGGGAGTAAGTCGTCCCCAAAGACATAGTTATAAGGTTTTTCGACTACGCTGAATAAAATGGCTATCTCAGAATTTTGATCCGTTGACTTTGATAAAATAATTAGCGTGGGAGGGGGCCTAGGTGCCCTCCAATTTTTTGGGTCACGTAAAAAGGGCACTAGAACTTATCATTTCCGTTAGAATGAGCCCTCTTGCAACATTCTAGGACAACTGGGTCGATACGATCACCCCTGGGAAAAAGAAAAAAAAACAAAAAAACAAAAAAACAAATAAACACGCATCCGTGATCTGCCTTCTGGCAAAAAATGCAAAATTCCACATTTTTGTAGATAGGAGCTCGAAACTTCTACAGTAGGGTTCTCTGATACGCTGAATCTGATGGTGTGATTTTCGTTAAGATTCTATTACTTTTAGGGGGCGTTTCCCCCTATTTTCTAAAATAACGCAAATATTCTCAGGCTCGTAACTTTTGATGGGTAAGACTAAACTTGATGAACCTTATATATTTAAAACCAGCATTAAAATGCGATTCTTTTGATGTAGCTATTGGTATCAAAATTCCATTTTTTAGAGTTTTGGTTACTATTGAGCCGGGTCGCCACGAACTGTTTGATAGAATCAGGACGGAAGCATACCATTTCATTCAAAATCCAATTCAAAGCTGATATTCTACGTTCGTCTGTTCCAAATATATGAATCGAATGAGCTGGTAAACTCGACTATTTAGAATTGTATTTTTCTTAGTTCTGTGTGAATTTGACGCGAATTAATTAAATTATAAATTGTTAACATTAGACAAAATGACGCAAAATTTGTAATGTCTCACATTCGGTGTTCATTCCCAATAGGAGTGCCGCCACGACGGTGTCTCAGCCTTTTTAATTATACCAAATATAGCCTCATTTTATACACAATTTTTATTTTAGTTTTTACTATTCAATTTTTTCGTTAAAAAAAAAAATTAAGTTTATCTATATTTGTGGACACGTTGTGGATGAGATATAGATAAATAGATAGTTTATTTCGTGATTAAACTAAAAACGGGTATTTTACAGAAAAGAACACGTACTTACTACAAAAAAAAAGAGAAAAAAGAATACACGGTACCGAAAACAAAATATAAACACTAACTAAAAGCCAAGTCTCAATCTGTTTACGATAGTCTGAACTCTTTTATTTCTAATTATCAGCGATAAAGGAAACGACATACTTATTTCATATTCACTTAATTCAGACTCCATTACTATACGTGCTCTACAATAAACAGGGCAATCAAATAGAAGATGACTTTATGTTCCCATTAGACCGCAGAAGCACAACGGAGAATTAGCTTTCTCAATCCTATTTAAAAAATAAAGCAATCTGCTATGCCCTGTTATAAGCTGTGTTAATCTGCTATTTGGGGGGATTTTTTATGCAGAGATAAGGTCATCTTTATTTTCAAAACATTTAGTCGGCCATATGCTGACAGAATTTTTAAACTCATCAAACCATTTTGCATACAAAAACTCATTTAAAGATTTACAGTCTCGATGAAAGGGCTGAGATGCACTAAAATCATTAAAGGAAGGACCCAAAAATTTGCAACAATTTGGTCGGTATAATGGCTATGATGTGCCGAATAGCTAATTCCATTCGAGGTTGGACTTAAAACCCTCGGCCAATTTTGAGGTCGACCATTTTTTCCGTAGGCTATTTTAACATACTTAATTCCAGTACTCTGAAATCCACTGGAATCACTCCGGCGAGAGCGCTTACCGCATGCGTTTGAGCTGTGTTAAAACATTTAGAAATTATGATCATAGAAGATCTTTGCGCCGACCGTAGCATTCGCTGAATGTTCTTTTTTTCTCAGTGCAGAGATTCAAATAGGACACGCGTATAAAATATGACTTTCGGTTAGTGATTTATATAACATCCTCATTACATGTGTATTCGGGTTCCCAGACTCTTGGCAACCGTTAAAAGACGGGCAGAATGCTGTTTTACACAGTTAATTTTATGTCTAACATATTCAGTCCATAATAAGTTTTATCCAGAATAATACCCAAATATTTAACCTTATTTTTAACAGGTATCTCAATACCATAATAAATTAGCTTTACTGTCGGAAGCTGATGCTCCCCTGACAATGAAATTGCTTCTGTCTTGGATTTATCAAATAAAAACTTATTATCGACTGAACAAATTTGAAAATACCCTTGATGATAAGGATTTTAGAGTTACTATTTTACTTGATGTGATAATCGCACAAATATCAGCGTATGCCTGAATTTTCACATTAAGAATATTTAGTTCTAGAAGATCATTTATCTTAACCGACCGCAACAAGGGGCATAATATTCCGCCTTGAGGACATGATACACTCTAAAATGCACGAATATTCACCCTTATACGTAACAACTCTATCTGAAAAGTAACTATAAATTAAATTTAAAAGCCCATCAGGGCAAGATTTAACCTTTAACTTTTTTAGTATTCCAGGGTGCCACAAAACGTCAAATGCTCCTTTTATATCAAAGAATATGCATAAGGTAATGATTTTTTTCTTCATGTTTTCCTCCATCGTGGTAACGATATAGAATGCGATATTTTGCCGCAAGAATGCCTAAATATTGCCCAAAAGAATGCGCATGGTCTATCTGTCCCTATTAGGGAGATTGGAGCGCATCTCTGACGGTAAAGATATTTATATTTGAAGCGAGCACTGCTTTATAGCTTGACTCATTTTCTACCAAAGCTTGAACCGTGTATAATACACCATTTGTTATAATAAGCAAATTCCTATGTTACAGCATATACATGCCCTCTATACACACATGAATGTATGCAGAGGTGTATAAGAAATACACGAAATCCAAAAACCGAAAACTAAAACAACGATGTTTCTCTAGAGAACAGCGATAACAGCACTCATTAGTCATTGAGAATTACAACACTGGAGATAAAACACATTGAGATAACAGCACCCATAAAAAATATCTCAATTTTAATAAGATTATGCCAGCAATAATATTTATCTTTCCAACGAGACAATTAAGTGGGAAATATATTCTGTTATCTCTTGATCCTCCCAGAAATCAATCAAATTGCTAATCCATTTTCATAACGATATCAAATATCCTGTAAGTTCGGAAAATATACCTGTTTCTGAACCATAACGGGATCCAAAGGAAATATCGACAATAGCAGAAAAAAACACACAAACTGACACTGTTTTTCGTATTAGTTCATTTCTAGAAAACTGTTACAATAAAAATATTTAAAGCGAGAACATTGTATTAAAAAATTTATCAATTTTTGGCTTACCAAAGTGGCCCTTCACCCTCATTAGCCGGTCATATGTTGTTCTAAGTTTTTTCTAATGTAACCGACAGTACCCATTCTTGCGTATCCTTAACCGTTAATCCAAAAATTTAACCAAAGGTATTTAGTAAGATCTCCGTTTCAAATTTCCCGTGAATCCCACCTTAATTGAACGACGCTGGTAATAATCATTATTTCCCATTAGGAAATCTGTTTTGAATGTTCCATCTCCCAATCACATTTCTCGCAGATGTGGCTGCAGCGTATTAATCGTATTCTGTATAGACACTAATAAGACTAGAAAATTGTATTAATTTGAAAACCTCAGCTTATGACTGATGTAAATGCTGTGTAACACATACGTGAGTAGGTACCGTGTGGCTGTTTTAATTGTAGCGATAAATTTAACAGGCCCAAGAATTGATCCTTAATTTACTCCTCAATGTATACAAATTTGGTTTGAAAGCTGTCCTCCTGAATAAATTCTAAATGACGAGCTACCACACAAGGCTGTCAAGCACGATATGAATTCGTATTCTCCACCACGTACCAATGATAGAAAAACATGATAATGACTAAACATGCTACAGAACACCTAGAACATGTGTTGGACACTAGAACACTAGAATACCGAACAAAAACATACTAAAGAACATTAGAAATATGGCACGTGGATTTTGGGCTCCTACAGCATTCCGGAAGTTGAACTAATGGTCCCTAATGTTGGACAAAAGCTGGACGGTTGGTAATGTTGGACGGCTGAACTAATGGTCCCTAATGTCCTAATGTTGGACACTAGAACACTAGAACACCGAACAAAAACTTACTAAAGAACATTAGAAATATGGCACGTGGATTTTGGGCTCCCACAGCATTCTGGAAGCTGAACTAATGGTCCCCCACATCATATTCTATATATACGAATATTTCATCTCTGGAATGAAGAAACAAGGGTGTATCTTAGATTTTTATCGGGAGTGGGGTACAATAAAAATAAAAAAACGCACCCAAATCTTATTTATCTGCATTTTTGATACGTTTTTACGAGTTGGACAATAATGGGAGGCTCGAACCCTGCAACCTCCTCTCTAGATACGGCCTTGCCAAGAAAGCGAAATGAAAACCATAAGATGAACTTGCGGCCAAAATTTACAGGAAAAATAAGATTCGAATATCCTAAAAATCAGCAAAAAATTGGAGCTTCTACAGAATTAATGAGGGACGTGGAAATTTTTGCTGAGGCTTTCTAAAAGATAGCATGAAGTCCTCCCTGGTCTCACTGTTAATTGATTTAAAAAACATTTAGCTTCGAAGCTAGGACATTTTACTTAGACAAAATGTAGTCAATTCGCAGAACCAAAACTTCAAAACAGAAGAAGTCACAGAAGGAATTTTGTTTCTCGAAAAGCACTATCAGTTCCAGTTCTTAGGAAATCAAGAACTGTCTAGAGTGTTGAATAAAGTTCTGCTTTGTCTAGAAAAAGTCCCTCTAAGATAAGATTGTCATAGATGCCAGAAAACATCCCGGGACATTAACAGTAAGTGACTGGAAATCTCCATGTTAAAAATTACAACCATATTTTTTACCATTTTACCTTTATTTCGTCAACATTTCAAATTAAAATTATAAAAAAGAAACTAAATATCTAAAACGTACAATTAACATATGAAACACCATTTCCTTAAAATATTTATTATATTTTTTCACCTTATATAGCATTCGCAGTTTGCCCATAACCTATTTATGAAATTCTTTATATGTCATTTTGTAATAAAACTTTATGCTTTTGACAGTATCTATGTGAAGGTGATTACGCTCTTACGTCCACTGCGCAGTTACTAAAGGAAATTTTCTGTCCACATTAATGTTGTGACCAGCGATAGCGTATAAGAATCGGTACATCAAAACCAAACTTTGCTTCCTTTCCAATATAACATAAAGACGCGTTATCTCCAAATTCATAGTTATTAAGCCTTTCAACTATGCTGAACAAATTGACTATCTCAAAATTTTAATTGGAAGATTTTGAAAAAAAAGGGCTTGGAAAAGGGCCCAGTTGGTCTCCAATCTTTTTGGTCACTTAAAAAGTGTGCTAGAACTTCTGATTTCCCCTTGAATGAGCATTTTCCCGATACTCTAGGGCCAATGGGTGGTTACCATCACCCCTGGAAAAACAACAAATAAACGCACATCCGTGACCTTTCTTCTGGCAAAAAATACAAAATTCCACATTTTTCAGGTAGGAGCTTGAACCCTCAACAGTAGGATTCTTTGGTACGCTGAACCTGAGGGTTTGACCTTCATTAGCATTCTATAACTTTTAAGGTTTCCCCTCCATTTTTCAAAAATTAGTAAAATTTTCTCAGGCTCGTAGCCTATGATGGGTAAGACTAAACGTAAATTATCAGAAAAATGATCATGTAGAAGGCACAAAACCATGATTGAAAAAAAGATGCCCGATAAGGACTTGGGCCCTTGAAATTCTGATTCAAAGTGTGACGCTCTACTAACTAAACTACAGCGTCTATTAATCTAATTTATCCAATTGGCTTTTGTTGGACCATCATTACGTAACTTACAGCCCTTTTCCCAGGGACTATGAAGGGTCACGCCACCACCAAAAGCACAGCTGTTGGACCTTATTCAGAAAATATGTTTGAAACGAGCTAATATAAAACACAGAGTCAAAGTTTTCAAGCAGTTCGTGGTAACGAACTGTAAGCAAGGAGTGACTCGGCTAAATAGTAACCGAAACTCTAAAAAAAAAATTCGATATCAATAGAAGCATCAAAAGAACAAGCTAATTATGCTGATTCCAAATACATAAGACTCATCAAGTTTAGTGTTACCCATCAAAAGTTACGAGCCTGAGGAAATTTGCCTGGTTTTTCAAATAGGGGGGAGGGGAACCCCTAAAATTCAAGGAATCTTGATGAAAATCGCACCGTCAGATTCAGAGTACCCGAGAACCCTACTGTAGAAGTTTCAAGTTCCTATATACAAAATGTGGAATTTTGTTATATATGCCAGAAGACAGATCACAGATGCGTGATTATTTGTGTTTATGTTTTTCCCCAGGGGTGATCGTATGGAAATAATGGTACTAGAAGATCGGGATAGGGCGCATTCGAACGCAAATTAAAAGTTCTAGTGCCCTATTTAAATTACCACATAGATTGGAGGGCAACTTGCCCCCTCTCACGCCTATTTATTTCCCAAAGTTATCATATAAAAATTTTGAGATATCTGTTTTGTCCAGTACAGTTGAAAGATCAAATAACTATATCGTTAGGGATAAAAAAGGGATAGGGATAAAAGTCCGTAGAGAGAGACCTGTAAGTTAAGAAATTTGCCCATTGTTTACGTATAGTATTTGTTATCAGAAAGTATACAGATATTTTTTTTTGGGGGGGGATTATGCGCTTCCTTGGAGAGGAAATTTTCTGAGGGGGGGGGAAGAAAATTCAAGGGAAAATTTTAAACTTGGGAGATTTGGAAGAATTTCTACCCGGAATTCTTGTTGATTGTTTTTTATTATCTTTGCCAACTGAATTTTGTATGTGGAGATATTCCGGAGGAAGTATCCGGGGGCTATTTTTCCCGTATTTTGATGTCCGGAAGAAAATTTCTATGGAAGGATCATTTCTGGAGAAATCGAGAAACCGATTAGAGATTAAAGTCTTTTTCAACTAAAAGTATGCTAAGGATAATTTTTCAGGCTGAATCGTCTGAGAGGGGGGGGGGGGTAGCAAGGATGGAACTGTCTGGAGGGAATTTGACGGGTGAGGAGTATACTTTACTTTAGATGAAATTTTCATGGAGGAGTTCCCCATGAGGAGGGGTGGGGGTATATTTTATGGAGGCTGAGTCAGATTTACCTGCATTATTTAAAAAACGAAAAGAAAGTAAATAAGAAAACAAGTTTTTTTATCTGAAAGCAAGGAACAAGATTAAGACTCTAAACCATCAGAAATTGTTACATATACAAAGGATTACCCCCTCCTCGGTACCTTGCTCTTTACGCTAAAGTCTGACTGTGTGTCCCAATTTTTAAGAACGGCTACTGAAACACAGGGCCCGTTTAATTAGAAGATAAGTTTTAAAATAACTAACATTTTTAGCGTAAAGAGCAGGTATTGAGGAGGGGGAAATCCCTATCGTATGGAATAATTTCTGTTCGTTCTGAGTTTTAATGTTGCTCCATGCTTTCAGTTTTAAAAAAATCGTCTTTTTATTTAATCTATTGTAAAAAGTGAAAGGATTAACTATATATGGTGAAGGTGAACTTTCGCGAACAGGAAGGGAGGAGGGGGGTACGTCAAGAAATAGTCATTAGGAATTTCAAAATCCAACAATTTGTTATTCTTGTGAGCCTCAACTTATATGTTACTCAACAACAAATAGGTTAAAACCACGTAGATATGAGTAATGGCTTTTAAATGAGCCATTAAACATCTCTCTCTGATGGTGTCGTAACCTGCCATCCCTGCTGATATTGCAGCAGCCTGTTGGTGAGCTGACGTCTTTTGTAGCTTACTGTGACATTTTAGAGAGCCTGGGAGGGGTTAGTATACCGGAGTGGTTCTTTTCAACTTCCAGCTAAGGGTCATTTTATGACTAAAAAGTTTAGGGTATCAGTTATAGTAGTATATGCCCCCATTGAACCAACTGATGGAGATACTAGTGACTCAGATGAATTTTACTTACAGTTACAGGAGCAAATAGACAGGGTACCAGGTAGAAATATGGTGTTTTTGCTAGGAGATTTTAATGCCCAGGTTGGTAGAAATAGGGATAGATGGTATCCTAGCCTAGGTAATTTTGGTGTAGGAAAAGAAAACAGTAATGGCTATAGGCTTTTGCAATTTTGTAGGTATAACAACCTAGTTATAACCAATACGGTGTTTGGTCACAAAATGGCCCATAAGTTGACATGGTATTCACGTGATGGTAAGACAGCAAACCTTATTGATTATGTTATTGTAAACAGAAGACTAGCAGGATCAATACAAGATACTAGGGTGTATAGGAGTGCCGTTATTGATGTTAAAAGTAAAGATCACCATCTAGTAGTGTCTAAGGTTAATTTAAAGCTGAAATTTCGGAAGAGTAACTACCTCCCGGGAAGTTATGATGTTGGTAGATTTCAGGATGAAAATTTGAGAAAAAAATTCCAGGAACAGTTGAGTACTAAACTTGAGGGTTTAAAATTTGACAATGTGGAAGATGGATGGAATAATTTCAGAAAAACAATTTGTGAAGTTGCTGATGGTGTCCTAGGGAAGAGTGCTAAGACAGCAACTAGGAATATTAGTGAAAAAGCTTTAGGTTTAATAGAGAGTAGAAGGGGTTTGTATAAGAATTATCTGAGCGATAGGTCGTATGAAAACAAAAGGAATGTAAAGAAAGTGGAGAAAGCATTAAAATATGAACTAAGGAGATGTGAAATGGAGGCGATGGATAAAATTGCTGAGGATCTGGAAGATGCGGCTAGACGGCATAATAGTAAAATATTATACTGGCATGTTAATAAATTGAAAGGGAGTAGCCGATCCGGACTAGTCCCAGTTAAAGATTGAAATGGGGTCACAATTAGTGATAAGGAAAAAGTTAAAGAAAGATGGGTGGAACATTTTGAGAATGTGCTAAACCGAGATACAGTTGCAGGAAAAGATATAGATGAAAATGAAAAAGTTTGTGATACCTTGGATGTGAAGGAAGATTTGTTTAGTGAGGAAGAATTAGCGACAGTACTAGAAGGATTAAAAAATAATAAGGCCCCAGGTGCTGATAGTATGATTAATGAGTTCCTTAAATATGGTGGCTCTGAGGTTAGGAATAAGCTACTGAAGATTATGAACATGATTTTTGAAAAAGGGGAAGTACCCAATGATTTTAGGAAAACCTTAATTAAACCACTGTATAAGAAAGGTGACAAGAGTGAATGTCGGAATTATCGAGGCATTAGTCTGGTCTCTGTAGGTAGCAAATTACTGAGTAATATGATACTTTTTAGACTGAGACATGCTGTAAACAAAGTTTTAAGGGAAGAACAATGCGGTTTTAGAAAAGGTAGAGGATGTGTCGACCATGTTTTCACTCTTAGGTTAATAATTGAGAAGTCCCTTCGTTGTCAAACACCTTTGGTCCTTAGTTTTATCGATTATGAGCAAGCTTTCGATTCTGTTGATAGAACAGCGTTAACAAAGGTCTTATCGTTATATGGTATACCAGAAAAATACATTAAAGTGATTTGCGCTATGTACGAGAATAATACTGCTGCGGTTCAGGTAGGAAATGAGGTTAGCAACTGGTTTTGTATTAAATCAGGAGTTAAGCAGGGTTGTGTTCTATCCCCCTTTATATGGATCATTTTGATGGACTTCGTCTTAAGGAGCACAGGAAAGGCAATTGGAGACCATGGAATCAAATGGGGAGGAAGAACGCTCCTGGACTTAGATTATGCTGATGATTTAAGCATATTAGATGAAAGTGTGAGCAAAATGAATGAATTTTTAGAGGTTTTACGAGTTCAGGGTGCTAAAATAGGCTTGAAAATTAATGTTAAGAAGACTAAGTCACTAAGGTTAGGAATAAGTGAAGATGAACAGGTGACCTTAGGTAACGAAAAGATTGATCAGGTTGGGAGCTTCAGTTACCTTGGTAGTATTATTAGTAAAGATGGTGGGAGCAGTGAAGATGTTAAAAGTAGAATAGCTAAAGCTCAGGGTGTTTTTCACAGTTAAAAAAAGTTTGGAAGAATAGAAAGATAAGCCTACAAACCAAGATTAGAATATTGGAAGCTACAGTGATGACAGTGGTCAAATATGGCTCTGAAGCATGGACACTCCGAAAAGCAGATGAAAATTTACTAGATGTTTTCCAGAGAAATTGCCTACGGATTGTTCTGGGTACCCGGCTGACTGACCGTATTTCAAACAGTAGGTTGTACGAAAAGTGTGGTTCAATCCCGCTTTCTGGGGCTATAATGAAAGAAAGGTTGAGATGGCTAGGCCACGTTCTACGGATGAAGGATGACAGATTGCCGAAGATTGTCCTTTTTGGCCAACCGTCTGGGGCTACACGGAAAGCAGGTCGTCCTTGTCTGGGTTGGGAGGATGTCATAAATAAGGATTTAAAGGAAATGGGAACTTCCTGGGAGGGTGTAAAGAGGGAGGCTTTAAATAGATTAGGTTGGAGGAGGAGCGTGCGTAGCTGTGTTGGCCTCAGGCGGCTTGGTGCTGCAGTGAGTTATTAGTAGTAGTAGTAGTAGTAGTAGTAGTTTTGACTATAATTACTACATTGGAAATGTTTTATGCTTCCTCTTATCCTCTTAAGAAGTGGTACCAAAAGTGCCATTTTGGTGCTATATGACGTTTACGGTTGTTAAAAATGATGAAAAGCACTTAGATATGAGCAGTAGCTTTCAAATGAGCCATTAGAGATCTCTCTAAGAAGTTCTGTTAGCCCACTAGCCCTCTTTCCAATTGATATATGGCATCAAAAGTGCAGTTTTAGTGCCATTTGGCACTTGCAGATGGTGGAACTTGTATGAAGATATAAGACATAGCTTTTATATGAGCTATTAAATATCTATCTGATATTTAATATCATCTAATCTGATGATAAGCCTGAAGGGTTTCATGTTTTTTTTCAAAATTACCATAAATTTCTTTTCTCAATATTTTTTTTATCTTTTGGCCATTATTTGCTGTGGTTCCCTCTTTACTAGGTGGTAGTTATTGCTGCAACCATGATAAATACACTGAGCAGCTTAAATACATCATTCGAAATTTTAGCCGCGAACATTGCTGACAATGTTCATGCTGACAATGCTGACATGCTGACTATGTTAGAAAATGAGAAAAGCTAAGAACAACGTTCATTGCTTCTGGGACGAACAGAGTTCATTTTAAACTTGAATCGAATATGTTGAGAGATATCCAAGGAATTGGTTGTCACTTCACATCCTAAATAGTATAGCATCGACATCAGCAGACATAATTTCAGCTGATGTAGAGTCAGTGATGCTCAAGATTCACAATTTTTCTATATTTAAAGTCCGCAATGAACGTCTCGCATCTTCTTGTGGGGCAGCAGGTGTTACTTATGCTACTGTACAATCAATATATGGATATCATTATTATGGCTGTATGGCTGTCATTATTGCCAGCGATAGAACGTATTCTGAAATGGGGGCCATTGATAATTTTTTTTTTGTGCCTGAAACCAGACACTTCAAAGTGAGAGTTGATTTCTTTAACGATTTGTTGTCACAAATTTATTCTCTCATTTACATATCCAATCGTTTTTATTCGAGAAACAAATTAAAAAGATAGAAAATCAAATATAATCATTGTTGAAGATAAAGAACTCGTAAACGGTCTTAAAAAAATAAAAACAAAAAAAAACTGTCAGTACGCTCAGCTGCAAAATTTTTGAGGATTTAAACTAAAACTGAACATGATGAAGTATCAAAAATTGATCTGAAATCCAATTTGATAAATTCATTTTACGAAGAAATTGATAATGGCTTTGGAATATTTTCAACAGTGGTGTTATCGACTCAAAAAAAGATATTTTCCATGGATGTTTCTTGCTGCCTCACGACAATGGCAGAATAGTATATATTAAAACCTAACCTAACCAAAATACCAACTAAATATTTAATTAAAATATAGCTATCCATGGCCAAATGCAACATTCTATCACAATGCCTGTGCAAACTAACCGGGATGAAAACCGGGCAATGTTTCTAGTGTTTCTCGTTAATGCTTAAGTACCGTGAACCACTCTTTTTTTGCATTAATTGAAAAAAGTTTTCCGAAAAATAAGTTTGCAGAGAAAAGTAAAGAGCCATATTAAACTTAAAACCAGTAGAAGTGAATTCTTACTATAATTCAATCTCAAAACGACCAGAAATTACTATTAAAGAATAAATGAAAGCAAAAACGAACATAAATTAAAATAAACGATAATAAGAAATATTGAGATACCTGGTACTAATATAGCTAAACAAATAGAACTTAAAACAAATAAAAATTCAATTGAAAGATCAAGTCAAACTTAAACGAACAGAAAAGTGGAGTTTACCCCAAACGAAAGTTTGGCTACTGCCCTTTTCTCCCATTCCTAACCGTGAAATTCCAAAGTTTGTTGGATCATTTACATTTTATTGAAAACTATATATATCTTGAAGAATATACTTT
Organism: Artemia franciscana; assembly: GCF_032884065.1. NCBI lineage: Eukaryota > Metazoa > Arthropoda > Branchiopoda > Anostraca > Artemiidae > Artemia > Artemia franciscana. The sequence continues at coordinate 322,551 of NW_027062675.1, forward strand.
TGTTTTGCAAAATATTGACGACAAATAAATACAAATTAACTATAGAAAATCACGATGATTGGAAAGAACTAATGAAATAAACCGAATGTTAAGCATATAATAATATTAATATCTGGAAATTTTTATTTCCCTGTAATTTCTATTTTAATTTTAAAATGTTGTAAATAACAAAAAAGTATTTTGATTCTATTTGTTTTCAATAAAGCTGAAATAACGCAACAAGGTCTAGGCTTTTATGGTTAGGGCAGCAAAAAAGGGCAAAAAAGGGCAAAAAACAGGTAAAAAAGGGCAGCAGTCAAACTCATGTTCATTGTTCTTTTGTTTGTTTTAGGTTTGACTTGAACATTTAATTTAATTTTTACTGGTTTTAAGAATTAATTATTCATTTGTGTTAGTATCTATTCATTTTATATTTTCTATGGTAGTTCATTATAATCTATGCTCGTTTGGGTTTCATTTATTCTTTAATTGCGTTCCCTTTTGATTTTTAACCATTATGGGAATTTCTTAAGCTTGATCATCAATCATTCATCATTCATTTTATTAATACTAAAACACTATTACAAAAGTAAAAATGTTATTCGGTCTAAGAAGCTTTGCTTGTTATGGGCCATATAACACAATAATAGAGCACTAAAAGAACCATAAATAATGCTCTAAATCAAACAATAAATATGAAATAAAGATGAAGGCGAAAAAACACTAGCATACAGTAAAAAAAAAACTAGTAGTAATTATAATAATATAAGTAAGTAGAAACCAAGAAAGTAGAGAAACAGGAAAGACAAAGTTGACATCAGAACATCAGAAAAAAGAGAAAAAAGGCAAATAAACAAGGACTTTAAAAGTTAAGACAAGGCTCTACTTTTATTTGAAAAACTTCTTTTTCGGAGATTTTTTTTTAAATTAATTTCTCTTTGGTTTTGATTGTGATAGTTCTATTTTTGGTTAATATAATGAATGTTTCTCCAATTGTAGCATAAGCAAGGTGGCTTACTGGCCGCTTTTTTTTGTTTCATTGTTTTCATGCTAAAAATGTGTGTCGTGGGTCTTTTGAGGCACTTTCTGGAGGCCATATTTGGCTTTTTGGGGGTTCCCCTCTAAGTTGTGCTCAAATTAATGTATTTTTCTGAGACTCCCATTTTAAGTCTTTTAAATGCAATAAATTTCGGCTTGTCTATAGCAAAATATTTACATTTTTTTCAGAGATTTAACTCTTTTAAGAATTAGTTTTCTTATGTTCAGTTCATTGAAACCATCCACTTATATTTCAGATATATAACAATTTAATTACATTTTTTAGACTTCAAGCAGTAAAAACGGCTATTTTTAGCGAAAGCTCTTTCAAGCTCTGAAATGAGACCAATTGGCGGCAATACTCATTATCAGAATTGCTAATTTTGCAAAATTTTTATTGTCTTTTTTTGTAATCCGAAAACCGTTAAGATTTTTAAATAGATAATAAATGATAATTAAGAAAGATAATCTGAAATTAATTTTTTTTCTACTAAAAAATATTAAGATAATTACCTTTAAAAGATTTTTACTTAAATGATTTTTGTTTAAGAGAAACATTAAAGTCAAAGACCTAGGCGGTCTGTCATTGCGCTAGAGCCCCCTTGGGCGTCCTATAGGAGGCAACCATGGCGTCACAAGGGGCCCGGACTGGCATAGCAATATTGATAGCTGACCGCCTCATACTTTTTTCCACATATTAAATGGCTAATTTAAGTGTTTTATTATTTAAGTATTTCTTTACTCGTTTAAATTTTGATATTTACATTACTGTCAACTCTCGCATTTAAATTGATAAGACTATCGAGATAAACACTTTCTTTTTGGAATTTCAGAGCTATTGCGTCAACTTTGAAACAAATCAAATTGTTATTCGGGATATCAACAAATTCGTATTTTTGTTCTAACCCTCGAATTTTCTGATTTTAATAGCTATCGCAAACCTCCCTTGCCAGGAATTTGTTCATGTACTCTGGGGTGCTCTTAAGCCAGGGACTGAAGGATATAACCTTTAGGTGCATCACTAGATAATTTTTTACCCTTTTGGAGCCAGTTTCGGTGGACCGTGCTCCGAATGATTATTTTTGACTTTACTGCCCTACAAGGGTGAGAAGCACGCTGGAAAACGTGGGTACCTTTTTTTTAAAGAAAAAAGTTATAAGTCTTAAAGAAATTCATTCTTTAATGTGTAAGAGCTAAATTAGTTCATAGCGAAGTGCCATCCATAAATTTTCCTCCGCCCAATTTGTCCACAGGAATGTTCATGGAAACTTGAATAATTTATATCTTATAATATAGAAAACCAAGAATATTTGAAGAGCAAGCGACCTCCCAAGCCCTTTAATTATTCCTGTCCATACATCTAATTGGCCTTCTTTGGGTCATATTTTTGACAGGAGAACAGAGAATCCCAATTAAAATTTTCCTCATCAAGTATGGTCCAATTGAACTAGAAACTCGCATTTCTAACTTTCAATCAGCTTAGAAACAAGAATCTAATGGCCCTTTTTAGGCCCTATTATTAAAGTTTCCAAGAACATCCCTTAGGCACAAAGTGGGTGGAAGAAAATTTATGGATGGCACTCCTCTCTTTACTAAGTTAGTTTTTTCGGACTGAAGCAAAATAATTGCTTAATTTATATAAAAAGATTTTTCTTTTAAAAAAAACATCGCTTTTCCAGTCTGGTTCTTGTCCCTGTAGGGCCGTAAAGCCAAATATATAAATCGGGACATAGTCCTCCCAAAACCTATGTCCAAAAGGGTAAAAAAAATAGCGTGATCCGCTCAAAGCTTCAATCCTTTAGTCCTCGGATCAAGAAATGATCTGTTTCAAAGTTGACGCAAGAAAAAAGTTGACTGAAATTCTGAAAAAAGGCGTTAATATTGATATTTGAAAATAGTCATACCTAAATTAAAATTAGGGCAGACAGTGAAAATGCTAGATACTAAAGTTAAAGGGACGGCAAAAAATATAAGCATCTAAGCTCAAACGAGGAAAGCCTAAATGCTTAAATTCGCGATTTAATATTTGGTAAACAGTTTGAGATGGTCTGCTATTACGATGTCGGGACGAGCCAAAGCTTAACGCCATGGTGAGTTCCTATAGGATTCCCCACGGCCCTCTAACTCAATGATGGATTGCCTAGGTCTTTGACTTTAAATATTTTTCTTAAGCAAAATCCTTTAAGTAAAAATCTCGTAAACGTATTTATGTTATTAATTTTTAACTAAAAACTACATTTGTGATTTTTTGATTGATTATAAAGTTACATAAAAATCCTGTAAATCTCATTAAATTATCAATGCTAGCAAGACGTATATACGCCTTTTGCTGTCATTTTTGAGCTTGAAACAGCTTTTGCTGTAAATTAGTGTTTTTTTTTTACAATGGTCCGAAAAACGTAATCATATTGCTATATATTTGAAATATGAGTGATAGATCTTAACAAAATAGACACAAGAAAACTAAATCTTAAGACATTTAAATATGCGAAAAAGTTGAACATATAAAAAATGGCTTTCACTATAACTAAGATTATTAATAGCTAAAAGTCTATTGTGTTAAAAAAAAACTTTAATTGGAAAATCGTAAACAACTAAAGTCCAAAAATAAGTATTCCTTATATAGAAAGTTTTTCCCTAAATTTAAGAACATGTAGAATCTCGAAATTCAGAAAGTCTAAAATTGACTCTTGAATTCAATAAAATATATCGGTTAAAAGAAATCTGAGATTTTCAGCCCTAGAGAGGTTTAAAAAAGGAGTTGGGGGAAGGAATCAACTAATGCTAGATAAGCTAACAAGACTAGACTAACTGGAATAACTAGACTAACTGGAATAACTAGACTAGGACTAACTAGATGGACTAACAACGTGAAATGATGAAAGAGCAATACTTTTCTCATTGTTACGTTTCTGAGACTTTAAATTTGAATTTTTTCTAATTTACAATACCTTTTATTTTTCGAATTGGAAGAGCACAATACCTTCAAATATGAAAAATCTCATTTTTACATTTTTCTCAAAATTACAAATCTTTTAACTTGTTGTTGCAATTCAACAATGCCTTTTCTTGAACCAAAATTTTTTGATTTTTATAACTAAACCCTTCATATTCTGAGAGTCAGGGCTAGTTTTCAGAATTTCATTTTTCTTATACTTATTTTTTCAATTGGATATTGCAAACCCAGCATATTCCAAGAGTCATAACAAATTTCCCATTTTCAATCTTCTAGTATTTTTAATTTTTAGATTGTGAAAATTAAATCTATGGTATTTAAGGAATCTCCGCTATTTTTGCAAAATTTAGGAGTATGGTTCTCCAGTCCTAAAAATGAAACCTTCCCACAAGTAGGAGAGTTCCAAGCGAGAAATTATTGCAAAAAGGTGCTATTGGTATTTCGGGGTTGATCAAGTTAATCGTAATAGTAAACATGATTGCATGTGAGTGGTTGCAAGGCAGGAAGTGTGGTATGAAATACAACATACGCAAGATAAATGTGTTTTCACATTTCAAAAAACTTCTAATCTTGGAATTAAAGAAAAAATAAACACGAGTGCAAGGCTCTAAAATGCTTTCGAAATATTAAATGTGAATGCAAAAAAACTGCCAGGAATTGCTACCACCTTGACTACTTATATCAGTAGCCTATCTGTCATGTTTGTTTTCGCTGCATTGGGTTTCTTTTAATCTTTGACAGTAATTTCTGGTCGTCTTGAGTTTGAGCTGTTATAGGACATCATATCTGCTCGCCTTGAGTTTAAAAAATGCTCTTTACTTTTCTTTAAAAATGTCTTTCTCACATTTTTTTTTTAATTTACGAAAAAGAGAACATAACCTGTTTCGCTTACTATAAGCAAATTTTAATAATTTAGCCGAGTGATAAGTACACATATTTTGCTTATATTCCCTCCGACCTTAAGGCTATGGGCATTTGTTTCAAATGAAACCTTTAAAGTTAGCGCTGAATCAACTATCGAAGGAATTGAGATAACAAGAAAAATTAAATCACATATTTTGCGCAGTCGCAACACGGGACATATACCTTGAGCTTCTTCAAAACAAGTCTGGTCACATTTTTTTTTACTACTTTTTCTCCAAGGAAACATCCGTTTTACACGTAACTAGTCAAAAACCTTCTCATAGTTAACATTTTTAACACTAATTTCTTAACCATATTTACGCTACAGTGACTTCTAATTGACAATTAATTGAATTGATGGGAGCAGAACCTGTGTGGTGAAAATTACTTAATTATAGCAGCATCTTCGCAACTCGTCCACGTCAACATAATTAATGGGTACTATTTTTTTCGGAATCAGATTTTTTGTACCTTTTTTTTAAAGTGCATAACCACCCGTCTGTTGAAAAATACTTGATTATTGTACATACTTCGCTTTAACACTTTCCAAAAAAGCATCAAAGGAGTAAAACTTAAAGAGCGTAAAGAGCGATACGTTGCGGAGGGGAGAACCCGTTTCATATACGAAATAATTTCTTTCCGTTTTAAGTTTTAGTGTCGCTCCTTATTTGCAGTTTTTTAATTAATGCATGTTTTGATTTCGGTTCACCGCAAATGAATAATTAAAACGAAATTCGCATTTTTTTTTTGCTAAATGGCTTTCTCATAGATTTGATCGGACGATTCTGATAAAAAAAGCGTTGGGGGAGGAGGCCTAGCTGCCCTCCAATTTTGGTGTTTACTTAAAAATGCAATTAGATTTTTTAATTTTTTTTTACGGACGTTTTTGTTAGTAATAAACATACGTACTTTACGAATTAACTTACGTAACAAACTTCTATATTTGTGTATATTTATTACGTATATGAGGGGGTTTGTACCCTCGTCAATACTTCGCTCTTCAGACTAAAGCTTTAATTTTATCCCAAATCTTTAAGAATCACCCCTGAATCACAAAGGCCGTAGAATAAATATTTGAAATTACTAATAATACTTTAGCGTAAAGAGCAAGGTATTATGGAGGAGACGAACCCTTATAGACGTAATATTTTATGTTCGCTTTAATTTTTAATGCTACTCATTACTTCCAGGTGAAATATTTTTTTATTTATTTTCTCTTTTTTTAATATTGCTAGAAAATCCTGCGCCACCTTCATGGAAATTTTCTTCTCTCATGATAAATTCCCCCGTGGAAAGAACCTCCCACGTAACCTCCTCTACCCCCCACCTCAACGCAAAAAGTCCCCCTGAAAACGCCTGTACACTTTATATAACCATTACAAATGTAAACAATGGTCAAAGTTTGTAACTTGTAGCCCCTCCCCCGGGGACCATGAGGGATTAGGTCATCCCCAAAGATATAGTTACTAGGTTTTCGACTAAGTTGAACAGAATGGCTATCAAAATTTTTATTTGTTGACTTTGGGGAAAATGTGCGTGGAAGGGGGCCTAGGTGCCCTCCAATTTTTTGGTCACTTAAAAAGGGCACTAGAATTCATAATCTCCGTTAGAACGAGCCCCCTCGCGACATTCTAGGACAACTGGGTCGATACGATCATCCCTGAAAAAAAAAAAATAAACACGCATTTGTGTTTATTTTTTTTGTATAAAAAAAAAAAATAAACACGCAGAATTGTCTAGAGGATCTTCCGGGGGGGGGGACATTTTTCCGTGAAGGTGGAACCGAATATCTTAATATTATTTAAAAAGCCAGCAAAAACTATATTTTAACAACACGTTTTTTCTTCTGAAAGTAAGGAGAAACTCTGAACTATACTACGTATATGAAGGGGGTTAAACCCTTCTCAAAACCTCGCTCTTTACGCTAATGTCTGTTTTTCCCCCAATTCTTTAATGACGACTCCTGAAAAACAATAGTCATTTGATTACAACAAAAAGAAGATGTTTTAAAGTAATAAAAAACTTTAATGTGAAGAGTGAGGTGTTGAGCAGAGGGCAACGTTCTTCATACGCCGGAAAAGGCTGTAAGTTTTGAAATTTGCCCAAATTATTTGAACGTAGTTTTTGTTACTGAAATGTACTGCAGACCGAGAGGTCACCAATGGAAACATGACTGCCCCCCTGATTCTAGTCAGAAGTGAAGTGAAGGGCTTTGTCTACGACATTAAACGTTAACATGAAGTAATTAACATTCTTATCAAACAATTCTAAAAACACCTTATCAAACTGTACAGAAAGAAGTTTTTAACTGAAAGAAAGAAACGACATTAAAACTTCAAATAAACCGAAATTATACTGTATATAAAATGGACTAGCCCTTCTTTAACGCCTCGCCCTTTAAAGGGGTAGTCAATCTCTTATCACTTATGATTTTTTTAAAGGATACTAGGACTTCTATTTTTCAATCGAATGTACCACATCCAAAGTTCATTTAATATACGACACCCCTTTTAGAGAACCCTTTAGTGCTAATAATGGGCAACAACCAAAGCCTATAGTCCTTGCCCTGAGGACCGTAACGAGGGGAGTGGGTTGTCCTAGAATCAGTCTAAACTATGCTTATTAAAAATGGCACTCAAACTTCTGATTACCAATCCTACAAGCCCTCTCCAAAGTATATACGCCCACTCTTTCCATAAGAAATTATATGTCCCAGGGGCATAACTTATAACCCTTGCCCTGAGGCCTGTGTGTGTGTGTGTGTGGGTGGGGGCTTTTGCTGTCTTTCAAAAACATACTCGACCTTTACTCTATGCTAAAAAAAATACCAAGCTCAAAATTTTGATTCGATTTATTTGGGAAAATGACGACGGTGGGGGGGGGGCAGGCTGGCTGGTCCCAAATCACTTTCGACTATTAAAAAGGGTACTAGAACTTGCAGTTTCCAATACATCCCTTTCGAACTTTGTACCACAAACTTTTCCGCATGAGTTGACTTGGTCTTCAAAAAAATACATTGTGCTCACATTGCTCTTTACTTAGGCACTGCTATTGCGCTGCCTCTGGTCAAAACAAGAAGCTGTGTTGATGCTGGGAATCATCAGAGAAACAAGTTGCTTCATTTTCTTTAAACTAGTGAATTTTCTTATTTGCTTATTATATGGTCTGTTTAATATATGGTTCAGACGTGAAGTATTTGACGCACTTTCGTGCGACAGACGTCCTGCTTGTCGCACTTTTGAGATAGAAAAAATACTTTTGGCTCTCTTTATAGTACGTTGACATTCCGTCAGGTCTCAACCCTGCTCCATAGATAAAAATTGTAGCCTGTCAATGCTGCCGTACTTATGAATGTGGAGGCTGATTGTTATAAATTGTAGGTCTATTAGATAGCCTAATCAATGTGACGGAATATATGTGAACTTAGAGATAATAATTTAGACGTTATGTCAGCTGGTTTCTAGTGAATGGAATTGAAGAGTGAATAGTCTAATCATGCATCTGGATTCCCATTTTAAACAAAATAGCCTACTAGGCTAGTTGCCAATTAACAGAATATTAGGGTATAATTCTAGTTAATTGACTTCTTGCTATCTCGGAAAGGGTTTAGGTTAGGAAAATGAAACTTTCAGGGATTGGTCTACAGGCTAAAGTATGTCCCGGGGAGGTATTTTGAAGCAACTACCTCCACTCCTTCTCCCTTTAGAGGGCCCTGACTTTTGATGACCTTTAAAAATATAGGCTATGTGTTATAAAAGTGAAAACTTGCAAAATAGATTGTCTGCTTAATTAAAGTACAGCAAAATTGTTTTCAGCTTCATAACTTTGCTCAATTCTATTTTATAAGGTTTTAAAAATATGCAATTACATTTTCTAAATTTTGAAAAAAAACATTGATATGGCTCAAAATTCTACTCAAATAACAGTAATTGCATTTTCAGAACTAAAATCATAGAAAAAGTAACTAGTAACTGAAAATTAAGGTAAAATGTTGTTTTGTCAAAATTTCAATATGTAGGCCTATAGACCTGTCATGTAGACAAATTTCATGGCCCTCTAGAGAGAGAAGGAGTGGAGGTGGGTACTTTAAAATACCCTCTCGGAACATATTTTAGCCTGTAGACCCATCCCTCAAAGTTTCATTTTCCTAACCTAAACCTTTTCCAAGATAGCAAGAAATCAATTAACTGGAATTTTACTGAATATTAGTCTACCATTAAATTCCAACTTCAAAAATGGTCACTGTCATTGCCAGTATATCCCAGGCTCTACCCCTAACAGGATAATACAGGCATTGCCTTCAGGGCTATTCTTAGGGTTGGGGTGCCCATGAAAAATTAATTACTGCACCCCCTACCAACTCAAATATAAGCTAAAAGAGCTAAATCAAAGTAACAAAATTGATCCAAGGGGATAAATCCCTTGCCATGGTATCCCTCTTTGCCACCTGCAGTACCCAGGGCAGCTGACTTGGTTGCCCCCCTCTCTAGGAATGACTCTGCTTGCCTTGGTCTTTATAAAAATATTTTTTCTCTTAATTTGTATTGTGTTCTGAGTAAATAATTTGATTAACAGAATATTCAGATAGCCAAGAAATAAACTTACCTCAAGAATCAAAATTCATCATCCTTAATCCAAATATGACCTAGAGGGCAGGTTAAGTTCTAGGAGTGTCATAAATTCCCAATTCAGCATTCTTCCCAAATAGGCCTATAGGCTAACAGTAATTTATTGTCATTCAGTTGTTTATAATATGGTTTCTCATTTAATGAGTCTAGACCATTTATAATGAGGAGAAACAATTTAGGTAGCCTAATTATACAAGAGACTTGCTCTTCAAAAGGCTCTTTCCAAATGAAATGTTCAATACTCTGAAAATATACCCCCTCTCCCCCTTAATGGACCCTTATATAGACTTAATAACTTTTTGTAGTGTGACATACTACCATTCTATGTAGTGTGACATAGTTGTTGTAAATAGTATTATGGTAATTTTTCTTAATAATTTTATTTTTGAATATTTGAATTGTGTAGGTCAATACCTTCTCATTTCTCATTTCATCAGATTTATTTCCAGCAGCTCTGCTACCTAGCAATTTTAGTTCTGCTACCTGGCTAGCTTGATTGAATATATTTAATGTATAGAATTATATAATTTGGGCTGTGTGTTTGCACATTAGGGGGTAAATCATATTAGACACAGCTTCAAAGTGTGTTATCTATAGTTTTTCTGCATTTAGAAAGTTAGAATTATTTTTTGTTTTTAGTATGTCATAAATTCCCAATTCAGCATTCTTTCCAAATAGGCCTATAGGCTAACAGTAACTTATTGTCATTCAGTCTTATAGCTTATCATTTATTCAGTCATACAATGAGGAGAAACGATTTATGTAGCCTAATTGTACAAGAGACTTGCTCTTCAAAAGGCTCTTTCCAAGTAAAATGTTCAATACTCTGAAAATATACCCCCTCTCCCCCTTAATGAACCCTTATATAGACTTAATAAATAAAATCTTGGTATTAATGCACAATTGTGGCTCTTGAGAAGGAAACATGTTAAGAAAACAGTTCTTACTTATGATATGCAGAAAAGGTTTAACCAAGATATTTTGAAACTGCTCCACTATGCCTTACCCCCTCCCATAATATTCATTAAATAGTTCTAATTATATATTTCTCATGTATTTTTTCATTTCTCTGATTTTGTCAAATTTGACTCAATTTATGGGTATTGAGTTGAAACATGAATTTATTTAATATATAGAATTATAGAATTTGGGCTGTATGTTTGCACATTAGGGGGTAAATCATATTAGACACAGCTTCAAAATGTGTTATCTGTAGTTCTTCTGCATTTTAGAAAGCTAGAATTATTTTTTATTTTTAGTATGTTTCCTTCTCAAGAGACAATTTTGTATTAATACCAAAATTTTCATTTCTTCATGCTTCATATTATCAATATATATTACCAATTAACTGTGTTCTTAACCTGTCAAAAGCATTAGGTTTTGGCCTTCTTGATTGCAAAATAATTAGGATCAGATTGGTAAATATGTTGTTTAAAAATGAATTGAAATATGGATATCAATGAAGGGAAACATAAAAATCTGTGTAAGATTCTTGTTTATGAGCTTTCTGCTATTTCGAAAAGTAGTTAAGCTTAATAGATGAAACTTTCTGGACTGCATGAATGAACACCTGGGAAGAAGCACCCTACTCTACTTTTTCTCCCTCCAAATGAACCTTTTGTAATCTTGGTGTTATAAGAGTGAAACCTTGCAAAATTGTGTTCAAAAGAGGTACAAAAAAAGTGTTTTAAGGCTCATACCTCTGCTCAAATCCCAATTTATAGTTGCAGATATGTAAATTTATTTCTTAAGTTTAGAAAAAAATCATTAGTTGGGTTAAAATTCCACTTAAATAACATTTGTTGCATTTTTCAGATAATAAAGCAAATAAAAAAGAGATTGATAACTCAAAAATGTGATAAATGTTTTATGTCAGAGCTTAGAAATAAGAAAAGAGCAAACATAGCAGCTTAACAATACCAACCCAGAATATATTTTAAGCCATGGATTCATTCCTGAAATTTCACTCACCTAGCTAAACTCTTTCAAGTGGACTAGATGCCCTAGACTGGGGTTTTACCAAAATCTGATTAATAGAACCATGCTGCATATTACAAAGTTAGGATATCATTGTTTTGATGTTTTGTTTAGTTTCCTTAATAGTTTAGTACTATATCTGGGACCTTTAAAAAAGAGGGAAGGGTTTGCATGTTATCATTGTGAATATTATATTCACAAAGATATTAGGGAATGAAATAATAAAAGGTAAAGGTAACACTACACAATTTGAGATATCTGCAGAATTTGGTCATTAGGATATAGCTTTTAGTTTATTTTAAAGAGAAACTGTCTTTTCTCATGGTAAAAATGTAGTTTAAGTGCTTTTAAATGGCTCTATAAACTCTTCTGCTGCATGAATGTGCTGCCTGTGAATTGGTATAGCCAAGGTTAGCTGTTTTCAAGTTATTACCCTTACTCAATTGCTTTTTCTATGGCTTAAAACATTTTGGTAGACGAAAACCTTTGTTGACCTTAAAAATAGTCTGTTTTGCTGACTCAAAGTATGCTTCTCTTTGTCTAAATGATTTCTTTAATTCTTGTTTAAAATTTAAAATTATTTTCTATACATGTCACATGTTGGTAGAAAGTGGAAGCATTGGGTTAGTACATCCTTTTAGCCCCTAATTAAGTTTGTAGAGTCATTTCTGAAGGCTTTATTCACTCAACAGAAAATCTCCCAAGTACATACAGAATTAAAACCCTTAAAAGACAGAATGAGGATATTTGTTTATTTGAAAATAGCTTCTAAAACATAATTTAGAGTTTAGATCTATGCCTAAAAGATGTATTTATGTAGTACAGCAATTATTAGAGTTAGAAAACAACTTTAAAATACAATTTTCCCACAAGTTTGACAGCAAAGTGTATGTAAAGAGCAGGTATTTTACAGTAGCATAATCCTCTTTGTTTACTAAATATCATAATTCTGAAAAATTAGTATCTCTCCATTCTCAATTTTTTTTTTTTACCAACTTTGGTATTCGGCTAGAAGTTGCATTTGTACATAATTTGCACCTTAAAATATGAATGAAAATATAACCAATATCGAAAGGCACAAAAAATAACAGCACAAAGCATACTTGCTTTTATAAAAATTTGTTCTAACAAAAGTAAAATTATGTTTACCTACTCGTTTGTAGATCATTCTACCAACTTTCTGGTAGATCATTCTCTGAGAATATTCTCATTTCATCTACATCATTTCTTCATCAATCATCTACCAACTTTCTGGTAGATCATTCTCTGAGAATATTCTCATTTTTGGTCTTAATTTCAACTGAACATTTTAATAGGGTTGCCATTTCATTTAAACTTGCATTTCCAAATTGCAATAAATTTAAGCTCAGTCAAAGTACACTGGAAATGCACCTAATTACATTTATCAAATAGTTCAGTACCCTTCAATGACCAAGAATTAACCAAGAAGTTGATCAATTAACCATGATTAATTAACCAAGAAGAGCAAATGGTGGCTTCAACACTAAAATATTTTTGGGGAAAGGAATCTTCAAGCTTTCAAAATTTGCCACCAAAGAATTTTCAGATTTAGTGTTTAATGGTGTATTGTCCTTTATAATTGTACTTTAGAGAATAGTTTCGCAAAGTCAAGTTTTCTGTTTGTTTGTTAAAGTTTGTTTTCTGTTAAGAGTGCCTGGCTTCTCTATTTATGTGAAAAATATTTTGGATCAAGTAACAAAACAAGTATAACTAAATCCTTACAAAACAAGTAACCCTAATTTCTTTGTAACATATATAGCAATAAAAGAAAGATGATCAATAGATTTACCAGGATTCATAGGAACTAGTTTTAATTTAGAATAGTAAGACCAAATCAGTTTTTACAAGTATACTGAGTTAAAAGAAACCTAAAAGTTTATAAACTCAAATTTACTAGATGCTATTTGATTGAAACTGCTGAAGCATCATTCAATTAATTATTAAATGACCTTCTGTACTATTAATAAAATACTGAAAAGGTATAATAAGCTGATCTGTTGATGGTGCTATTAGAAAACAGTAATTGCCAATTACGTAATTATCCAAAGATACTGCAGCTAAAATATAAACACTTGGTAAGCCATCTAAATTTGTTGAAATGCAAGCAATTCTAATGAAAATCATACCATAAAATTCAGTGTAGGGCAAAAGGACTATATCGTAGTCCATATTCTGCTTTAGAGGTTTTGGAACTGGTCAATCAGAGAATCCATCTGTAGGAGTTTCAAGCCTCTATCTTTAAAAATTGGAGCTTTGTATTTTTTTTTGCTTGAAGAAAGACCATAGATGTTATCTAATTTTTTTTTTTTACCATGGGTGATCATATCAAACCAACAGTCCTAGAAGAGTGGGAGTGGCTCACTTGAATGAAAATTGAACGTTCTAGTGCCCTTTTTAAGTGACAAAAAGACTGGAGGGTAACTAACCCTCATTTTCCCAAATGATATCTGATACAAAAGTTTAGAGATTGCCATTTGAATCAGCATATTTGAATGTCCAATAATTATATCTCTGGGAATAAAATGACCCCTCACAAGCCCTGGAAAAGGGCTATTTTGCCCAGTGTTTACATATAATATTTGCTGTCAGGAAATATACAGATATTTTCTTAGGGGTATTTTCTGTGGGGGGCTTTCCATCAGGCAATTTTTCCATGGGGCAGAGTTCCCAGGGAAATTTTGATGTGAAAGCTTTACCGGGGGGGGGGGTCAGGTTTTTGTGGCATGATTCGAAAACTGATTAGAAAAAAATCAACTGAAAGTAAGGAGCAACATTAAATCTTAAAATAAACAAAAATCATTCAACATATGAGGATGGCTGTCTCTTCCTTGGCCTTTGCTATTTATGCTAAAGCTTGAATTTTTGTCATAATCCTTAAAATTAACTGCTCAAACGCAAGGATCAATGAATTTAAGTGAAAATTATTTTTAAAGAACTTGAAGATTTTAGTATAATGAGCAGGGGTCAAGGAAGCCCTCTCATATACAGAATAATTTCTGTTTTTTTTAATTTCAATGTTGTTCCTTACTTACAGTCGAAAAAAATCTCTTGTTATGTAAGTATCTATCTTAACCCTGTTTGAGGATGTTTGCTTTTTGTTTGGCTTGAGTTGGATTTTCAAAAAGTACAAACTTTGACATTTTTTCATCCAAAGATATGAATCTAAGCACCATAATGTTTCTGAAAGAGGACAGTAGACTAGCTCACATAACATAGGACATGAGACAGAATTTAATGCAGATATTTCTTAAGCTTCTTTCCTTTTTCTGTTAGGCCCTAGAAGAAAAGAGTAATAGGGATTATTTGTCCTCCAAATTATTCTACTGTTTTAGGATACACTAATAAGAGGTCCATAATAATTTCCTTAGGCCTAATATTTACAGAAGAACTTCTATTCTGTGAGATATACATTTGCTCAATCTGTCATTTATAATGGAAAAAGGACATGATAGAGGAAAATCAAATGGGGATCTTGAATTAAAAATAATGAAACATTGCCAGATAAAGGCAGAAGAACAGTCCAGCCCAGTGTCTTGTCAGAGTTTCTGTGGAAAGCTTTCTATTAAATCGTGTGAATGTGGCACTGCAGATAGTGCATGTTGTGTTGAGGAGTTAGAGAAAAGGTAATTCTATTATCACTTAAACTGTGTTGATTTATTATCTTCTGGCCTGAATTGTCTATATGGTTCAGAGTTGTTGGTATCTAAAGTTTTTTAACCGCTAGCCAAGTTAGATAAAAACATAATATATCAGAATCTGATTGATGGAGAGTAAGTGAACTACTGACCCGTTTGTATTCCATTCCTCTGGTGTATATTGAACAGATAAAGATTTGTATTTGGGGGGATATTTGGCCCCCCTCCCCAATGTTAAACATGAGTTCTCAACATGAAAATGGGAGACTTTAAGAACGAGGCTCTTCCAATGATGACTCCTTGTTCATTTTCATGTAATGACAAATACGTAAAGAGATGAATCTCCCCCCTAATGTGTGTTTTTTCTGAGGTACTGAACTATGAATGCTATTTTAAGTCAACTCTAATTTTATACTTGTTCAAAAGTTCAACTGTTCAAAGATTGGCATAAATTAATCCAATCAAATATAGATCTTATTTGTAAATTTTCTCTGCATTTTAGTCCATGGAACCAGACCATTTGACATCTAAGAGGCTGATATATCTGTTATCACTGCACTATGCCTTACCCCCTCCCCTAATATGCATTAAATAGTTCCAATTATATATTTCTCGTGTGTTTTTTCACTTCTCTGATTTTGTCAACACTGACTCAATTTATGGGTATTGAGTTGAAACCAGAATATATTTAATGTATCAGCCTGAGAGGCTTTTTTTGTAGACCTATAGATTGAAGGACATAGACATGGAAAAATAAGCCTATGCAGTTTTTTAGATACCCCTGCTCTGGATCCCTTGCCCAGTTAGTATCATATAGTAAACAAAACACTTGTAACTTTTTTTTTTATGGCATGTTGGTGGTTTTGGTATTAACGCAATATCACTCTAGTAACAAATGTCCATTATTTTTAACTGAATATTTGAGCATGGAGAAATTTTATAATACTTTAGCATGGCAATTATCAGATGTCATCAATGTTAATTCTTGCAAAAATATTGACAAATCAAAGCTTTCACATTTCAATAATCTATATAAATTTCACGTTTTCACACTGTTAAGAATTGTAATTTTTTGTAGATTTGGACAACACAATACACAACACAAATTTGAAAAATTAATTATTTATTTAGGATCAATTATTTAGTTAAAATTAATTAGTTATTTAATTATTTGAAACAACATAAATCAAAAAAATCTTAACAGTTCTCATTTTTATGTCACTTGGTATTAACCAAGTGACATATAGCAATCGCAAATTCTGTCAGTCTATCTGTCTGTCTGTCGGTCCCGGTTTTGCTACGTTAGGCACTTCAAGGTAAGCTAGGACGATGAAATTTGGCAGGCTTATCAGGGACCGGACCAGATTAAATTAGAAATAGTCATTTTCCCGATTTGACCATCTGGGGGGAGTGGGGGGCCGGTTAATTTGGAAAAATAGAAAAAATGAAGTATTTTTGACTTACGAACGGTTGATCAGAGCTTAATGAAATTTGATGTTTGGAAGGATATCGTGTCTCAGAGCTGTTATTTTAAATCCCGACTGGATCTGTTGACATTGGGGGGGGGGAGTTGGGATGGAAAACACTTAGAGTGGAGGGATCGGGATGAAACTTGGTGGGAAAAATAAGCAGAAGTCTTAGATACGCGATTGACATAATTGGAACGGATCCACTCTATTGGGGGGGGGGTGTTAATTCTGAAAGATTAGAAAAAATGACGTATTTTTAACTTACGAAGGAGTGATCGGATCTTCATGAAACTTCATATTTAGAAGGACCTCGTAATTCAGATCTCTTTTTTTAAATCTCAACCGGATCCACCGTCATTGGGGGGGGGGGACCGGAAATCTTAGAAAATACTTAAAGCGGAGAGACCAGGATGAAACTGGATAGGAAGACTAAAAACCTGTCTAAGATACGTCACTGACATAACCGGATCGGATCTGCTCTCTTTGGTGGAGTTGGGGGGGGGGTTAATTCGGGGGGGGGGGTTATATTTAGAAGGATCTTGTGCTTTTAAGCTTTAATTTCAAATTCCGACCAGATCCTGTGACATTGGGGGGAGTTGAAGGGGAAACCGGAATTCTTGGAAAGCATGAAAATTGGGGTATTTTTATATTACGAATAGATGACCGGATCTTAATGAAACTTGATATATATAGAAGGATCTTATGTCTGAGATGCTCCGGTTTCGACTGGAATTGAATCCAGGGAGCTGGAGGAGGGAAACAGAAATCTTGGAAAACGCTGAGAGTGGAGAGATCCGGATGAAACTTAATGGGAAGAATAAGCACAAGTTCTAGATACGTGATTGACATAATCGGAACGGATGCGTTCTCTTTGGAGGAGCTGGGGGGGGGTGTTAATTTGGGAAAGTTAGAAAAATTGAGATATTCTTAACTTTAGAACGGGTGACCGGATCTTAATGAAATTTGATATTTAGAAGGAATTCATGTCTCAGAGCTCTTATTTCAAATCCCGACCAGATCTGTTGACATTGGGGGGAGTTGGAGGGGGAAATCTTGGAAAACGCTTGGAGTGGAGGAATCAGGATGAAGCTTGGTGGATAGAATAAGCAAATGTCCTTGATACGTGATTCACGTGACCGTACTGGATTCGCTCGCTTTGGGGGAGTTGGGGGGAGGGATTCAGTGATTTGGCGAGTTTGGTGCTTCTGGGCGTGCTAGGACGATGCAAATTGGTAGGCGTGTCAGGGAGCTGCACAAATTGACTTGATAAAGTTGTTTTCCCAGATTCGACCATCTGGTGGGGCTAGAGGGGGAGGAAAAACTAGAAAAAATGAGATATTTTTAACTTACGAGTGGGTGATCGGATCTTAATGAATTTTTATATTTAGAAGGACATGGTGACCCAAAGCTCTTATTTTAAATCCTGACCGGCATTACGCCTCTGATTTTCCTTTTAAATCAATCTATTGATTCTTAGAATTTTGTTAGAGCTCATACCATATGAGCTCTTTGCTCTTAGCTCTTCTTGCCTCGTCACAAGTGCCATAAGAGCTCTTAGCTGTTGTTTTAACACACCTATCACTTTTAATTCTTTATCTTTTGAAAACACAAATTACTTCATTCTTTTTGGAAGCTCTGCTTTTTTTTAAAAACCACCACTAATTTTTAAATTTTGCTTGATAATTAAACTGGTCAAAGCCTTTAAATTTCAAGAATCTTAAGTTTTTCTGCATTTTCTGCTTCTAAGACATTTAATTTGAATTTTGTGATGTTACAACACAATCAGACTTCCAATTCCACATTTCTTAGAGCTGATTGTCATAATTTGGTATCTCAGAGCCTTTGAATTTCAAGAACCCCAACAGATCTTATGTTTTCACATAATGTATTAAGCTGAAATGTGACAGTGTCAAGAAAAACATATTGACAGTGATGATATAGACTACACTTATTTTGCGAAAATTAGGTGTGGGAATTAGTTTTCTTGGGGAGAGACTACCATAATAATCCAAAAGCTATGCTGAAGAGAAACAATTAACATGAACGTTTACAGATGGGTCAGTTCGTAGTTCGTTTCCTTTGCAGAAGTTGAATGAAGAATTAAATACAGTTTTCATTTGTCACGCAGCTTTTAAAAAACGAAATCGTAAATAAGGGAAAAAGAGGGTGGTTACGAAGAATTGTATTTTTTTTTCCTGATCAGTAGCGTCTAACGCCGTCACAATGTCACTCGATAAAAAAGTCGGTAGCATCGTGAAGAGAAGCACCAGGATTTTTCCGACGTCGCTAAAATTCTTTGTTCGGTTAAATAAAGACCACGAAAAAATAGTGCAACCATTTTTCATTTGGCTAGAAAAAAGAGCATTAAAACATCGACATAATATGTACCAAAATCCAAATCTCGTTCGGTAAATTCAGCAGTTTTACTGACTCGTGCAGTGATTTCATGGGTTGTATTCGAAACGGACTTTATGATAAATGATAATATTGAGAAAAACAGTCGGTAAAATCTCTTGCTCCTCCCAAATATTTTGGCTCGTAACGACCATAGTAGCGTTTAGTCAAATAGAGATTGGAGCAAATTGAAAAAAAGTGTTTACATAAAAATCATTGGGATAATTCCTAAGAATTTGACAGTGACAAGAAAATTTGTGCTTTATTGCGCACAATAAATTTTAAGAAATTTGTCCCACAAGAGAAGTTTTTAAACAAAAGCGAAGAGCTAAAATAAACTAAATGCCAGAATAAATAGTCAAGCAATAATCCAAGCTCAAAACGAACGCAAGTCATTATTCGCACATAAGTAAAACCAGGAACAAACAAAAATCAGAGGCAATGCTTTAGTGTTGCCTATAGTAAAGGACTAAAGGAATTCAATGTAATGTTCGTTTATTGATTTTTTTCCCATAGCCACTTCATATGAAAAATAAGAGTTAAATGTTACCGGAGGACAACTTGTCCCCTTTCCAAGGCTCTTTTACGCCCCAAAGATATCAGATGAAATTTGTAAATAATTGTTTGGTTCAAAACAGCATAAAGGTTGAACAACTACATCTTTATACAACTATATTAACTATACAGCTATGGTGTAACTCAACACAGACCCTGGGGCGAAGGCTATATGCTATGGAAGTTATCCAATGTTTTCATGTAAGCTTTGTGATTGGGTAAAGGGTGCATGTTTGATCCTGGCTCTCCAAAATGGTTTAGGGTATTAAGGCGAATTTTTGACAAAAATTTGAGGGGATCGTTGAACAAAATCAGTATGTACTATTTACTTGTTTGTCAAAAAGGCGTATCAGCGATTTCTAAGGAATGGCAAAGAGTATTAAGATGAAGCGTTTAAGATATTTTGAGGAGGATATTGAACAGCAATCGGAGGGTAGCCCACCCCCTTCGTCATTTTTAGGTTCCCTCTCACACACCGATCTTAGGTTTAAAATATCCATTTTATTCAAAATACTTCAAAGGTCCAAAATTTATGCCTTTGAGGATACCATGCCCCTCTCCTAGAGCCCTTGGGTGTGTCCGAACAGGGTCAGGGTATGAGCATGGTACTTCAGTCAATGTTCATGGTATTTTCAACTGAGAAAAAAGACACAAAGGTGCACCCAGCTGTCAAAAAAGCGTTTCTGCAATACCTTCAGAACAGCTAAGGGCGAATTTATTTGACATTATTTCTACTAATCTTTGGTGTAATCTAACTCTTTACTTATCGAGGAATAATTTAATTTATGCCAAAAGTTTTTTATTGAATTGTTTTTTTCATTGGTTAAGAAAATAATATTTAAATTTTTTTCCATTTTTCTCTGTAAAGATCCAGAAGTTGGCTTACTGTTTATATGTTGGACAACATTTTTCTGCAGTTTTTAATGAATTACGCCCTTTTGAAAATCTGTATACACATAATAGGCTATATTTTGACCTAGTTTTACGCCTCAAATTTCCCTAAAAATAAAATCTAATACCCGACTCTGTTTCTAAGACATTGTATAAATGCTATTTTGACAATTTCGATTTAACTCACTGTTAAGAGCATAAGATGTAACAGTAGTTACTCTCGAAGTTTCGACTTAATATCTTCGGTCGTTCTTGAAATATTAATTAGACCTCTTATGGACAAACAGCATGTACATAGTGCCTTTTGATATTTTTTTAAAGCAATATAAAGGTTCCTTAAAAGTTTGTATCTTCTATCTTCATACCCTATCTTCAGTCTTAAGATATCCCACGTGAATGTCACGTAGTCTATTTTGACAACCCTGATGCATTCAAACTATTTTGATTAGGTCAATAGTAGCACTAGTAGCAAAACTGTAATAATATTGGTAGCCTTAGATATTATTGATATTATTGGTAGCCTTAGATATTATTATTCGCCTTAGATATTTATTCGCCTAAATTATTCCCGCCTATTTGTTCCCTTAAATATTATTATTTGCCTTAGATATTTATATAGATATTATTATTCGCCTTAGATATTATTGGTAGCCTTAGATAGTATTGCCTTAGATATTGCTGATGTGCCACTTTGACTGCCTGCACAAACACAGCTGCTCTGAATTAGGTCAAAACCGCCCTCACCATTCCTTGAAAAAGTTTTACCTAAGACTATTAGCGATACTATTTAAAACATTAGCAATACTATTATTTTTCGTAGCATAAGTAATAGCAGAAGCATTGGGAGTGGTAGTAGTGATAGCAGTTGTAGTATTAAAGTAGTAGCAGTAATAGTATTCTGATTGTACCTTTTTGGTCTAGTCCAACATCTCCTCCCCATGACCTGATGGTTTTCAACTTAATATTTTAATCGGTTTCTATGGTGCTGATGGTACTCTATTTTGATAACCTGCATACACATAGTGTGTTCTTTTTTAGCTCAACGTCCCTTTAACACTCCCTGAAAGTTCCACAATGATACCGTTAGCCTTAATAAGTAAGTAAGTATGTAAGACGGCACTAGACCTTTAAGGTCCAAACCGGCGGTGCTGATCTCCGTTTCATGGCCCTTCAGCCAGGAAGTGCAGTGGGGTTCTAGGGGCCAACCATCCTGTTAGCCTTAGTAATAGTAGTACCTATAGCAGTAGTAGGGCTAACACTACTACTACTTGTATATAGTGCGTTTATATCAGTTCTACATACCTCTGAATTTGCCCTAAAATTTTCAACATTATACTTTCAACTTTTCTTGAGTTAGTGCTGATACCCCCTTTTGATAGCCTGCATACCCAAATTGTGTTTCAGTTTAACTCAATATCCCCCTCAACATTTCCTAAAGATTTTTCCTTAATGCTTTTAGCCATATTAGTAGTATTAATAGTAGCCAACACACAATATGTGCATTTTACTAGTGCTGCTGCTGCTGTTACTACTACTACTCATACGGGTTTCTGTTGCTACTAATGCAAGAACTAAATGACCTTCAATGGAATAATGAAATGAATCAAATTAAGTGACACTCAAGAAACACTACCATCCCTTTGGTTACTCCTTGTGATGACATTTGCGTTTATTTATCAGATAGAATAGGCCTCTAGATAAATAATTTCTTTGACTCCTTTTCATTTACATTTGAAAAAAATAATAATTTGACCATTTTTGTTTTATTTTCATTTCGTTCTTATTGTAATTAAATATAAAAAAACAAGTTATTTTTTAACTGAAAGTAAGGAGCGACATTAAAACTTAAAACGAGCAGAAATTACTCCGTATATGAAAGGGGCTTTTCCTCCTCAATGCCACGCTCTTTACGCTAAAGTTTAACTCTTTCTCTTAACTCTACTTTTTAAAACAGTAAAAAATTTTAGCGTAAAGAGCGGGGTGTTGAGGAGGAAAAGCCCCTTTTTCATATACGGAGTAATTTCAGTTCGTTTAATTACTCCGTATATGAAACGGGTTGTCCCCTCCGCAATCCCTCGCTCTTTACGCTAAAGTTTTTAATTGTTTTAAAAAGTAGAACTGTGGTAAAGAGTCAAACTTTAGCGTAAAGAGCGAGGGATTGCGGAGGGGACAACCCATGTCATATACGGAGTAATTTCTGTTCGTTTTAAGTTTTAATGTCGCTCTTTACTTTCAGTTAAAAAAATTAGTTTTTTTTATTTAATTTCTGAGCGTTTTTGAATTAATGCATGTTTGATTTTCGCTATCCGCACATAAATTATCAAAATGAAATTTGCATATTAATTCTTTTTTTTGGCTAAATGGCTTTCTCTTAGTTTTATCAGACCATTTTGAGAAATAAGGGGTGGGAAGGAGTCCTGTTTTCCTCCAATTTTTCGGTTACTTAAAAAGGCAACTAAAACTTTTAATTTTTAACGAACGTTTTTATTAGTAAAAAAAATACGTAACTTAAGAAACAAACTTTTATATTCTTATATTTTTATTATGCATATGAAGGGGCTTGTCGTTAATACCTCGCTCTTTACACTAAATCTTAAGTTTTGTCCCAATTCTTTAAGAATAACCCCTGAATAAGAAGGGCCGTAGAATAAATAGTTTAAATTACCAAAAATACTTCAGCATAAATAGCGAGGTATTTATCTTCTCCTAAATACCTCGCTCTTTATACTAAAGTATTTTTAGAACCCCTCATATGAGTAATAATCTCTGTTCGTTTTAAGTTTTAATGCTACTCCTTACTTTCAATTGAAAAAAAAACTTTTTCATGTTTACTTTTTCATTGTTTTTTTTATAGTAATGCTAGAAAATCCCGCGTCCTTTTCATTGAATTTCTCTTCCCCCATGACATATTCCTCCAAGGAAGGGGCTTGTCGTTAATACCTCGCTCTTTACACTAAATCTTAAGTTTTGTCCCAATTCTTTAAGAATAACCCCTGAATAAGAAGGGCCGTAGAATAAATAGTTTAAATTACCAAAAATACTTCAGCATAAATAGCGAGGTATTTATCTTCTCCTAAATACCTCGCTCTTTATACTAAAGTATTTTTAGAACCCCTCATATGAGTAATAATCTCTGTTCGTTTTAAGTTTTAATGCTACTCCTTACTTTCAATTGAAAAAAAAACTTTTTCATGTTTACTTTTTCATTGTTTTTTTTTATAGTAATGCTAGAAAATCCCGCGTCCTTTTCATTGAATTTCTCTTCCCCCATGACATATTCCTCCAAGGAAAGATCCTCCCACATAGCGCCCTCCCCTCAACCCCATACCCAAACCAAAAACATCCCACTGAAAACGTCTGTACGCTTCCCAATAACCATTAATGTATGTAAACACTGGTCAAAGTTTGTAACTTGCAGCCACTCCCCCAGGGACTGTGGGGGAGTAATTCATCCCCAAAGACATAGTTATTATGGTTTTCGACTATACGGAACAAAATGGCTATCTCACATTGCACATGGCTATTCCACATTTTTGTAGATAGGAGCTTGAAATTTTTGCTATAGGGTTCTCTGATACGCCGAATGCGATGATGAGATTTTCGTTAAGATTCTATGATTTTTAGTGGGTGTTTCCCCCTATTTTCTAAAATGAGGCAAATTTTCTGAGAATCGTAA
Organism: Artemia franciscana; assembly: GCF_032884065.1. Taxonomy (NCBI): domain Eukaryota; kingdom Metazoa; phylum Arthropoda; class Branchiopoda; order Anostraca; family Artemiidae; genus Artemia; species Artemia franciscana. Next base: position 346,673 of record NW_027062675.1, read on the forward strand.
CTTTTGATGACAAAGACCAAATTTGATGAAACTTATACATTTAAAATCAGCATGACAATCCGATTCTTTTGATGTATCTTTTAGCATCAAAATTCCGTTTATAAGAGTTTAGTTTACTATTGAGCCGGGTCGCTCCTTACTACAGTTCGTTACCACGAACTGTTTGAAACCGAAACTCTTTGAAGCAAACTCTAAAAGTTTGATTGAAACATATGCAGTAACAAAACCTATTGTTTATGTTGGTTTTGAATATGCTGGTTTTGAATTTTTCCGGTTTTTTTTACAAGACTTTTAGAACGATTAATCCAACACTAGGGTAATTATTTGAATAATGTTTTTTTTATATTTAGATAATTGAAGTTCAGCCTTGCTGTTATTGTGCTTTGATACATACAAATTAGCGTTTTTTGTTAAAAAGTGCCGTTTCGTCCAGTTTGTATTGTCTTCAAACTTAATTTTTTACCTGCTGTTGTCTTGAGTCTTTTCATAACGCTGTGTATGGGCATTGGTATCTTTCTGGTACCTTTCAAAATCGTTTATTTCGCTTGTTTAAAACTGGTTCCTTTATTGGCGATCAGAAATATTGTCTGCGATTCTGATTGCTTGTGAAGGCTTAGTTTTTCCATATACATCATAACAAACATTCACACAGTTCGAAAAAATTTCGAGCCTCTTTTGTTTATAATTGAAGAGTTTTAAGTGACAAAGTAACCTCTCTGTCTGTTTCAGATCGAATTCTTATTTGTTATGAGCATTCTTTTGAGTAATACAATAACCTTTCTAATTGTTTTAAGAGTATTATCGCATCTTATGCGTAACTTAATCTTGAAACTTGGCACTGGAAGTGAGTCACAAGATTGATTTTCATTTTAAAAAAACCTCGCCCTACCCTTTGACTTGATGATGACATAAAATGGATGACTTAAAGACCTTCTTCTAAAGCAAGGTCAAGGTCCAGCTCTCACAAAGAAATTGCGCGGAGCGTGACTTTCTTGTTATTCAGTGTCAGTGGTTGTTTACATTGTTTTAGTGTATTTTATTTTCTGTGCGATTTTCTTTTCGTTCGATTTGAATTTTGTTATAATGTGGAGGTCAGGTGATGGCGCTGAAAGTAATCCGGAATTTTGTGAATTTGCTGGTATTAATAGTATGAGGTTCTGTTTTTTTATTTTATTCTTTTTAAAAAGAGGATTCTAGTGCTTTGTCTAGTTAAGTTGGCTAGCTAAGGCTTTGAATTCTTAAGACTGATATTTGGGGTTTGGCGAACAATTCCTGAGCTCGGGGAAAGACCCGACATCAGTTTTAGAAAGAGATCCTGGCCAGCACCATTTCAGTTTTATCCGACTGATTCACTTTTCATTGGTACTTGTACTACTAATTGTTTTTAGCGCAAAACGCACCACTTATTCGCTAGGATCCGTGGCAACTCTTGCAGTGTTTTTTGAAATAATAACCGTGTGGTTAAAATCAATCATAAGGATTCACTGAAACTAATTTCCGAACCCCCTTGTAAGAGGTGTTGGTAATTATGCCAGAATTTTGAATGGGGGTGACTCATGCCGCCCATTTTTTTCGTGTCATAATTTTTTTTTTTTTAGTTGAGGTGCCAAAGAAATCTAAATGAGAACATCTTGGACCGTCTTGCGTTTATTCCTACCCGAAAACTGTGATTTTATCAGATCTTCTTTTTATTGTTTTTAAATTACGAACTTTCTGGAGCGGTAACAAAGTTTCCTCAGTGTTGCCAAGGTGAACCGTGAAATAAATAAGCAGAACTATTTAATTAAATTCGATAACGCTGTTTGGTCGTACAATATCAGACAGTAACAACTTATTCATTTTCAAAGACAAATACACCTATTAAGAAAAGTTACTTTTTGAAGTGTTTGATGCCCTACGTTTTTAGCGTATCGTTTGCTGAATTTTCGCCGTTTCTTTTTTTCGACCCACTCTTGTCTGAAACTGCTTAACTGTATAGGGGGGGCTTTTTTATTAAAAATTTAGTTTCTTTAGTTTTTATAAATATTTAAGATATATATGATTGTGCAAGTTTCCACTCATACAGTTAAAGCAATTAGATTTTATTTTTACTGTCCTTGGTAAGACTCTTTCTCTGAAATATAAGATGAACTGAAATTTACAATGTCTTGCAATTACTAAAGCTGTGTTTCTGAATTACATAAAAAAACATATTTTTAGGTCACCAAATAACTAATGTGCTGCAACTCTAGCATTTTCTCCTTTCATCTATTTGATCTTTGTTTTTCTTCTATTTGATTTTCTCCTTTCATTTATTTCATCTCCTTTCTTTTCTCCTTTCTCCTTTCATCTATGTTATTTCTCCTCAGGCGACAATAAATATTAAGGTCATTTTCCTTTTGGGCAAAGCCAAAATGAGCTAACTTTATTTTGCAAATAACTGCCTATTAGTATTACTACTACTACTACTAATAACTCACTGCAGCACCAAGCCGCCTGAGGCCAACACAGCTACGCACGCTCCTCCTCCAACCTTATCTATTTAAAGCCTCCCTCTTTACACCCTCCCAGGAAGTTTCCATTTCCTTTAAATCTTTATTTATGTCATTCTCCCCACCCAGACAAGGACAACCTGCTTCATCTACGGATGAAGGATGACAGATTACCGAAGATTGTCCTTTTTGGCCAACCTATTAGTATTAATGGTTATTTATGACCTGTTTGGCAATCAGGCTAGATAATAAGACTCGAATACAAAAGCAGGAAAGTCAGAAGCTTAGTATTTAGCCAGAAAATTACCTTAGGTTTTTATTTGCCCATAAGTAGCTCTAACATGCAGCCAGTAAGGGAGTACCCTTAAAACTAGGGGGATTTCAAGCTAAACGAATCAAATATGTGCGTTAATTGTTTAAGAGGGGGAATTAAGGTAATATGTCAGAATATTTATAACTCAAAGCTCTTAGAAAGGAGAAAAGAAACCAAGAAATCGAGAAGAGGTTAGCGGCTCAATTCTTTTGTCGATTTTTTTTTTAAATATGTTTAGAGACAAGCCAGCTTGGTTAGCATGCTATGCTGATTTGCGTTTTCGGGGTTAAATTTTCTTTACCTCCCGCCCGATTAATACGTTGACAAAATTATTTGAAGCAAATGCACATAAACAATCTCTTACATTTAAAAAAGAAAACAATTTTGAAAAAAAGATTGCCTCATTGCTTTTGTACAAACTTAAATAAAAAAAAATTGTTTTTTAAACTGAAAGTAAGGAGCGACATTAAAACATAAAGCGAACATAAATTACTCCGTATATGTAAGGGGATGTTCCCTTCTCAACGCCCCGCTCTTTACGCTAAAGTTTGACTCTTTCTCTCAATTTTACTTTATTAAACAGTAACTTGCAACTGGTCAAAGTTTGGAAGTTGCAGCCCCTCCCCCGAGGACTGTGGGCGAGTAAGTCATCCATAAAGACATGATTATTTTGGTTTTTGACTATGCTGAACAAAATAGCTATCTCAAAATTTTGATCCATTGACTTTGGGAAAAAATGAGCGTGGGAGGGGGCCTAGATGCCCTCCAATTTTTTTGGTCACTTGAAAAGGGTACTAGAACTTTTCATTTTCATTAGAATGAGCCCTCTTGCGACATTCTAGGACCAATTGGTCGATATGATGACCCCTGGAAAAAAACAACAATAAAAAAACAACAAATAAACGCGCACCCGTGACCGGTCTTATGGCAAAAAATACGAAGTTCCACATTTTTGTAGATAGGAGCTTGAAACTTTTGCAATAGGGTTCTCTGATACGCTGATTGCGATGATGTGACTTTCGTTAAGATTCTATGACTTTTAGGGGGTCTTTCTCCCTATTTTACAAAATAAGATAAATTTTCTCAGGCTCGTAACTTTTGCTGACAAAGACTAAATTTGATGAAACATATATATTTAAAATCAACATAAAAATCCGATTCTTTTAATGTATCTTTTAGTATCAAAATTCCGTTTTTTAGAGTTTCGTTTACTATTGAGCTGGGTCGCTCCTTACTAGTTCGTTACCACGAACTGTTTGATCACTCGTTCTTGAAGTATTAAAAAATGAGCCCTTTCATTCGAAAACCCTTTCATTCGATAAAGAAAATTATCACATTGGTCTTGTGCCAGTTTTTTACTGTTTTAAAATAAGAATTGAGAGAAAGAGTCAAACTTTAGCGCAAAGAGCGGGACGTTGATGAGGAAGCAGCCTCTTTCATATACGAAGTAATTTCTGTTCGTTTTAAGTCTTAATGTCGCTCCTTGCTTTCAGTTAAAAAAACTTGTTTTTTTTTATTTAATTCTTGAAGGATTGACATAAAAATATCAATCTTTTTCGTAAATTAAATGAAAAATGAAATGAAAACATAATTTTTGAGAGTTATTAGATAAGAATTTTTCGTTAGCTAACACTTTTGATTCTATGGGCGTACCAAAAAGGAAAAATAAGTTTAAGACTGGCTGTTTTCTCATGCTTTTCGTTTGCCAAACATGAAGATTTTTTGGTGCGGTTGTTGCTACAATAGCCGCTTCAATAAGCCTGGATTCGACACCCCAGAGAAGAACTACCCTCATTATCGACTTGTAAATGTCAATCTTTCTTCTTGCACTAATCCCTAAACAGATCCAGAAATGCTATGGGAGTTGAGCAAAGACTGCTTGAGCTGTTGATATTCTTTTGTTGACATGTTGATCGCATCCTCCTTTCGAAAAGGCCCCCGAACCTAAATGGACGAAGTTGTCAACCCTTTCATGTTGGAGATCATAGAGGAGAAGAATGAGTTCTTTTCTAGGTTGCAGCTACTGCTGCAACCCTGATCGTAAATATAGCGTGGCATTTGTGGTATACAATGCGAAGTTTTTGGTTCATTTGTTACAGTTTTGTAGATATTTGGTCCAGAGGGTGTAAAATAGTAATTTTGTATTTCTGAAGTTACGCCTTCGCTATTTACTGTCATTAGAAGAACAAGTTACATATATAAAAAAAAAAATCAAGGGTCGCAAATTCTCAGCAGAACGTCTAGCGACAGGCAGGTTTCAACCAATACTCCACAGTCTCCATATATGGTTTCACGACGCTATCGAATAATGACTTCAGATTATCAACAAGACTCATCAGCCTTATCATTCATTAAATGTGGTGTAGTCAATGTTATCATAGAGAGATTACTCACCTCGGGTTTTCCAAAGAATGACACATAACTGCTAGTGGAAGACATAGACACACACTAACTTAAATAATATTTGCACGTTAGGCTGCCGTAATTGTAGCCAATTTGCATTAACATTATTTCGTCTTGCTTGCATTTTTCGAAATTTTGTATTTTCGAAAGGGAATAAATTGTTTTAAATTAGCTGTAGTAATGGACTAAGCAATAGGAGCCTCGAATAGAACCGTAAAATTGGAACGAATCTGGGCATTTTAGGATCACTTCCTTTTTTAACCATAAAAAAATGGAATATAAAGACGGACTAACTATAACTTATATTCTTAACAAACTAAATTTTTTTTTTGTTCTTGTCATGAACTCATTTATTCGATATTCCTGAAACTGGCATTCTAAATCCACTAAGGAGGCCGAAGAATGTAGGCGACGTTCATGAACCTGGCTATCCATTCGCGTTTCACCAATGGCTGACGATTCTGCCTTGCATCTTCTCTTAGTTCAATTAAATAAAAAAAACAATTTTTTTTTAAATGAAAGTAAGGAGCAACATTAAAACTTAAAACGAACAGAAATTACTCCGTATATGAAAGGGGCTTTTCCTCCTCAACGGCCCGCTCTTTACGCTAAAGTTTGACTCTTTCTCTTAACTCTGTTGTTAAAACAGTAAGAAACCTTAGCGTTTCAGTAAGAAACTTTTAGACATTAGGCTTTTCGACTATGATGAATAAAATGGCTATCTCAGAATTTTGATCCGGTGACTTTTGGGAAAAATGAGCGTGGGAGGGGGCCTAGGTGCCTTCCAATTTTTTCTGTCACTTAAAAAGGTCACTAGAACTTTTAATTTCCGTTAAAATGAGCCCTCTCGCGACGTTCTAGAACCACTCAGTCAGATACGATCACCCCTGGAAAAAAAACAAAACAAATAAACACGCATCCGTGATCTGTCTTCTGGCAAAAAAAAAAAAAATGCGAAATTCCACATTTTTGTAGATAGGAGCTTGAAACTTCTACAACAAGGTTCTCTGATACGCTGAATCTGATGGCGTGATTTTCGTTAAGATTGTATGACTTTTATGGGGTGTTTTCCCCTATTTTCTGAAATGAGGCAAATTTTCTCAGACAAACTTTTGATGGGTATAACTGATCTTGATGAAACTTATATATTTAAAATCAGCAATAAAATGCGGTTCTTTTGATGTAACTATTGGTATCAAAATTCCATTTTTTAGAGTTTCGGTTACTATTGAGCTGGGTCGCTCCTTACTACAGTTCGTTACCACGAACTGTTCGAAAACATATCTTCAAAGGAAATCAAGGGAAAAACTTTCCCTTGATTAGGGAATTTTGCTTCTATAAAGTGACATGAATAAAACGCCTCACTTAATGGAACTTTAGCGAAGACCAGTAAATAAAATAATATAATGTTTAATGTTTATATAAATCTGTTCTAATGGTAGCACTACTACACTGAATAATAGTATAATACAGTACTATTCTATTTAATTTATATGATAATTTTGCCAAATATAAGCATTTTTGCTTTCTACTTGAAACAAACCGAGTTGTAAAGACAGTACTTATAATAAATTAAGAGATGTGGAAATATTTAATATAAAGAAACAACAATAGAAATGTTGAATTGCTTGATGTAATAGAATTAACAAAAAACAAGGTATCCTCTTTTTTATATGTTTAAAAGGGGGGAAATACTCTCCAGGGTATCGGGCAGACACACTCTCCAAAAGATCAAAAGATCATATTTTGTATGATTTTTTTTTGCATTCTTAAAATGAGAAGGCTGCAAATAAATTCTAAGACGAGAAGTCTCTTTATTAATTTTCGTGTATTTTGACGGCTAGACTCTTTAGTCATCTTTGTTTTTCACTAGTTTTTAGTTTTCTCTTACCACCTAAATTAGGAAGTTTTTGGCATATAGGACTAAGCCAGTGGTAACCGACCGTTGTTTTTTGATTTTTTCTCTTAAAATGTAACGAATTTTCATTTTCTGTTTCGGTCTATTTGTTTCTGCTTTCTTATTTTCGCCTTACCGCTCGTGCATTTTAAGTTACATGAATTTTAATTCTTGATGGATTCTAATGGAATGAAGATTTGTTTTGTATAAGCTAAAAATGGACTGAATCGAGAAGCAGTTATGCATTTTCGTTTAGATACAACAATTTTTATGTAATTATGTCGTAGAACACATGTAGAAACACCACCCAGAAGTGTTTTGTTGTCGGTAAAAGACATCATTTACTGCTTTCATTTATCGTTTTATTACTCAGAATATTGTTGCTACTAATTGGTTTTGCTGAATATATAATAGAAACTTCAACTGGAGAAGTGATTCTAATTGGTTATAAATGGTCGCCTTAAGCCTCAACCGGTCGGGTGTTTTTTGTTGCGTAACTGGTAGGTGGGGTAAATATTTACCCAATAACTAAAATGCTTGTATATAAAAAAGAAATATATCAGATTGGAACATGTAGTTTGACTTTAAGCAAATACAGTCAAATATAATATGTTTAAAATAAAAATGAACCATCTAGACTCATTCTGGGCACACTTCGTTGTGATGGTCCATGCAGCATTCCTTCTTGTAGATGTTATTGACCCTAGTCGTCTTTCGGTCAACTGGACGAGGACAGAGACTGCACCCCTGACTTTTATAGCCGGAACGTATTACTTCGATGCTTGGGGCACAAACTTTGGAAGTTCTCAAGGAAAGGAGTTGAAGGATACTTTAACCATCAAATGAGACTTCGTAAGGGGTAGTCCTAACTATGTGAGGATCTGTCGGCGCTTAGACCTCTTTTCAAGACTTCTTATTTTGTTGACTAGTACCTTTGTGTTTACACTGGTAATATCCAATATTGGAAAGAAGAATGCAAGTGTTCAGTGCTTATGAAAGCTGGTAGTACAGTTGGTATATTTCTGATCTAAACTGTAAACGTCAGACTTCTATGCGTTGTAAAACTTGACTATCTCAAGCTTGCCTGAGTTTGCATCTACCATGTTTATGTTTTGCACTGAAGAGATCACAGCTACTTTTTTCTTCTTCTTTGGCAGATACGATGCAACTTCTACTTCTGAGCAAATCCGAAGATCGAGGAACCAAATTCACATTCTCTCTGCGGAAGAAATGCTGCTGGAAGCTCGTGCTTGTTCTTCCTAAGAGTTCCAACTACCCTGGGTGACCCTTGCACACCAGGTAATTGTTATATTATACTGGAAGAGTGGACATTTGAAGTTGGCGGTGGCTGCTTAGACCGTTTAGTTTGCCATCTCTACCGATAAACACACCCATGGGCTTCTTCCGCCGCCTTGTATGAGGAATGTCATCTTCGTCTAATGTACTTAAGGTTCGGGGCTCCTGTACATCTGGAGAACTAGTTTGACGGAAGTCCAGCTCTTCTTCTTCGTTAGTTTCGCCTTCTATGACATCTTCTTTGACATCCTCTTCAACCTTAAAATTAGGATCCCTATCACGACCTTCATCTTCATCCATTAAATCTGACGGATCTTCTGTTTCAAGGAGCTCCATGACTTCTTCCTCAGTTGCTTGTGACTACTCGTTTTGACTTCCTAGAAAAGTAAGAAAGGAAATGGAAAGGCATAGCAAGGTAAAAATATTCACCTTGTTGGCAACAAATAATCTTGGACGAGTAGAAAACCTATATTTCTTACTAAAAAAGTTCGAAGACCATCAGCATCGGTATATAAGAAAAGATAAATGATGGAAGTAGTTTCCCTACCGAATGCTAACAATTTAGACTCCCTAACAACCGTTTTCAAAACATTCGACTCTTAACAGTTTCTGTTTTTTTTTGTTATGTATGTGGTCGGCCGGGGTAAAGAACCTCCTTACCTTCTTTCTGGATATACGCTGGAAGTCGACAGACTCAACAAAGATTCTTCACCTGGTATTTGAAGATTACATGGAACTATGATGGCATAGCCACAGTGGCTATTGAGAGATCTATAAAAAGCACGTGGGTTATTTTTTTTTACCCCATCCTACTAGTTAAGAGTTGCTCATCTCATCTTTTCGTATATTGAAAGAAGTTTGAGGAAATTCGGTAAGAGCCTAAATTTTGGGAAAAAATAAATAGACATTGTTTCAACAATCAAATATCTTTTAAAAAACTTTAGTATGAAAAGACATTAAATTGCGGAAGAAGTAAAAAAAACAAAACAAAAAAAAAAAAAAAACAAAAAAACTGGGAATTGTAAAAATATTTGCATATATTTTAACAAGGGATTACAATAGTTCACATTCTTAAAAATGAAAACCAAAAGTTTGAAACTTAGCAGAAAAGCGATGTTAGAAATCGGTCTTGCTAAGACTCATCGGTGTTATCGATCGATTCGGTCGATAAGAAATTGGTCTTGCTAAGACTTCAGTATGAAAAGACAATGAAATGCTTATGAAGACACTAAAATGCAGTATGAAAGAGAGATATTTGTTTATATTTTAACAAGGTATTGCAACAATTCAAAAACCATAAAAAAGAAAAACCAAAAGTTTAAAAGTGGTGTTAAAAATCATTCTTGGTTCAATAATCAAATATCTTGATAAGATTTTTAGTATGAAATTATCGATCGATTCGATCGATAAGAAATCGGTCTTTCTAAGACTTATAGAAATCGGTCTTGCTAAGACTTATACAAATCGGTCTAGCTAAGACTTCAGTATGAAAAGACATTAAAATGCTTGTGAAAAGACATTAAAATTCAGCATGAAAGACAAATATTTGTTTATATTTTAACAAAGGATTGCAACAATTCAAAAACCTTCAAAAAGAAAACAAAAAGTTAAAGCTTAGTAGACAATATTCACATACCATTTTTATTTCATATTCCATAAACATCATTGTCGAATTTCTTTTGTTTTAAGTATATGCAATGTCTTTTTAAGATATAAAAAAAGTCGAAATTTTTTTAAATCGCCATTATGTAACCTGTAAAATTTTTGTGGTGCCTGAGCAATAATTTTAATGTTTTAATTTAAACTTGGAAAATACCTGACAATTTTAGTTAGTTTTCTTTTGTTAGACAAAATCACCTCACTATGTGATTAAGCTTACTGGCTTGAACCTAACCAGTTATATAATGTCAGTAAGAATGCCCAAAAAACAAAAATATGCAATTCTTACAAGTGATGATTCTTTCGAACCACCTGGCCTATCAAACGCTATAAGACCGAGAAAACAGCCCGAACAAATTTAAATTCACAATTGGTGAAAATCAGCAACATGGACCATCAAATGAAACAAGACCAATACGGGCGGTAAAATCAAAGGGCATTGCTAAATTGTATGAAGTAATCAAAATTCAAGTAAAGAAGAATGACAAATGCGTAAATATGCTACAGGAAGTATCAAAACATGTCAAAAATAAAAATGAAGGGCAAAGAAACGGTCGGTTAGAAGATATGCGAAAACGAGAATTGAGCGTGTCAAAAATGGAAATGAAGAGCTAAGACACATCGTTTTAAGTATTGACGTTGCTCCTTGCTTTCAGTTGAAAAACTTGTTTTTGTATTTAATAAGCTTCCTAGAACAGGTGGATCTCACTTTGCTGAGATGTTTAGCCCATGTTAGATCTGAAGAAAAGTGGACTCTAAAGAAGGCATAGTGCATCTAATCTTTTTATTACTTCTCCTTTGAAGATGAAATCAGGTTTAATATTCACATTTTGTGCCTTTGTAATCAGGAGCTCATTTGTTTTTGATGTATTAACCTGACAAGTCACGTAATCTTCCCACATCACACGTTTTTTCAAGTCGGCCTAAAGTTTGATGGAGCTTAATGGGATCTTCATCTTTTGCTATGGAGAATCCTGTCTCATCTTCAGCAAAGTGGTGAACTTTTTTTTGTGAGATTTTGTTCTTGTGTCAATTATGAACACGAGGAAAAGAGTCGGCCCAAAAATACCTTCTTGGGATACTTCTGATAAACCTTGAAATTACAAGATGTTAAATTAGGAAGAAAATTGAATTTAACTTTAAGAATTTACATAACCAACATAGGTGCCATGTGTGGCCCAAACTGTTTTTAGTTTACTTAATTTTAAGAAACCTCAATTGTAGTCGATGACCTTATGTTCCATAAAAATGTTCTTTTGTCTAGTCTTTGGTTAATATATTAAGAAAATAATTAATTTTTCATGTTATTTTGTTACCATAAAACATTATTGAAATCTTTAGGCTGCTAGATGATTGGTGTGTTTCTATGAACTGAGCCTTTTGTAAGCCAATCTAACAAAGGTCCAAGTATTTACATTCAATTCATCCAATCACTTGAAAGATCTTAACTTTGTATGGTCACAGAGTTGATCGTATAAGGGGAGGATTGCTGTGCCTTCGGTTTCTGATGTTAGCGCCGTTGGTTTTCGGGGTGCAAAATAATAAAATTAATAAAAGTATTTTTTGTCTATGCAGGAGGACGAGATCTCTGAATGCACCAAGTCCCATTCAGCAATTTGGACCATGCGGACGGATTATGAAAAATTCTGCTATGGTCATGTAAGTTTCTCCTATTTTTCCTTTTATAGTAAAGAGTTGGATGTGTTTCCCATCCACTGTTGTATTTTGTAATGTTCTTAGTCAATTTTGTAGTAGATAATTTAGTTGAGTAAAACTAACATTTTTCATTATCTCTGCCACAGTACTTTTCGATTAGATTTTCGTGGTTACATCCCTAGCTGCAACTTAGCAAGGAACCACTCATGGCCCATATTAAAAAAAAAAAAAAAAAAAAAAACTGGTAAGTGATAAAAGATTGACATTTTTAGCTGATTTTGGAATCGTAACTATTATCTAAATTTGTCTTAATAGTAAAATACTATGTTGAAAACAAATTTAAGGGAAATTTGGAAAGTAGTCTGAAAGGTTTGAACAACAAGGAAAATAACTTTTTTGCATGGATAGCCCTGGTGTGTCCTCTTTTACCGTTTTTTTCCTCCACTGCCAGTGGGGGACTGGAAAATCATGGAGAGTCTTTAAAGGGCTTATTTTGAATGATGTTGGCGCATCTACGTGCTTTTGTAACCAAAACACTTATTTAAAATAAGTTTTTTTTTTTTTTACAAAAAACTATATCTTTGTATGTAAGGTGATAAATGACGTTATAATCGTAGGTTACAACCATAATTGACGCTATAGTAAAACTCTATAATGGTCAGTTGCAACTGGGGTACTTTCTCTAACTATATACAGCTAAAAAAAGACTTCGGATTTTTCCTGTGTGTGTGATATATAATTTATCCTTATTTTCGATAAATATGCTTGCGGGGGTACATTTGTACCCCTTTGTTTAACTTAACGCCCGTCTAGAAGAACGAAGAAAAAGGTGAAGCACGAAAAAGAATCATTATATTTTATCAGATTATAAAATAAGGATAAAGATCCTCCATTTATTTAACAACGAGTTGTAAGCAAAGAGTAGACAGTACCGTTCAAGATTATTTGCATAATTTAGATACTTTAGACCCCCCCCCCCCAAGAAAGGATATGACCATGATGTAAATTACACCATTAAATTTAGCATGTCTGAGAATCCGGTTATATGGTTTTCATCTTCCAATATTAAAAAAAAAGAAACACGAAGTTTTACCATTTTTCCCGAGAATGAAGGTCGAAGATGAGCATGGATTTTCTTTCTTTCCTTGTTGTTTTTTCTTTTTTTTGGACTATTATGTTGAATCTGTGCTTGTAAAACATTAGAACGGAATCATTTGAACGGATGTTTGAAGATATATTGCTGATTCATAGGCAGCGCCATAGCGCAGCCTAATTAAAGAGCGAAGTGGGCTCAATGTATTATTATTTTTTTTTCACCAAGACACTTCGTAGGGAAGGGTTTATTGTAGAAACTTTGGGAGGAGTTCATTCAATTGAATGTTGAGAGTTTTAGTGCCCTTTTGGATAATCGAAAGTGATTTGAGGGCAACCTGCCCCCTACCACGCCTCTTTATTCCCCAAGGACAACTAATCAAAATTTTGAGATAGCCATTTTGCACAGCATTGTTGTAAGGTCAATGACTATGTCTCATGGAATGTCCACCCCCCAGAGCCTTCAAGGCAAGGATTGTAAGTAATTCGCCCGTTGATTACGTATTATATTTGTTACCGGGAAAGGGGGGAACGTTATACCCTTGGTGTTCAGAAAGGCCCAGGGCACTCATGTGAAACATTCAGACAATGTTGAGGGGAGTGTTGAGCTGAATCATAACACACTATGTGCATGCAGGTTGCAAAAGGGCGTATCTTAGGGTATTGAGTTGGAATTTTGTGGGAATGATGAGGGAATGCTCATATTGAGCAAAAGGCAATATGTGTACACTACTGCTACTACAATAGCTTCTACTACTACTATTACCACTACTATCACTAATACAACTAGTGCTTTTATTGTGACTACTACTAAGGCTGAGGATATTAAGTTCAAGATTCCAGGTAATTTTAAGTGAGAAGTTAAACTACATCGAAACTCTGTATGTGTATAAAGATTGTCAAAAAGGCGTTTCAGCAATATCTTAAGAACGGGTTAGAGTATCAAGCTGAAACTTCCAGAACATGATAGGGGGGTTGTTGAACTGACAAAAAGGCAATATCTGGATACTGCTGCTAATACTACTACTACTACTACCACCACTACTACTTCTACTTCTACTATTCCTACTAAAACTGTGATACTAGTTATAATAAGGTTAAGGATATTAGGAGAAAATTTCAGGGAATGTTGGTAGGATGTTAAACTAAACCAAAACACACTATATGCATGCTGGTTGTCAAAAGGACTTATCATCAGCAATGTCACAGGAGCAGCTTAGGGTATCAAGTTGAAACTTACAGCATATGGGGGGTGTTGAAAAAACAAAACAACATACTGCCACGTTCTACGGATGAAGGATGACAGATTACCGAAGATTGTCCTTTTTGGCCAACCGTCTGGGGCTACACGGAAAGCAGGTCGTCCTTATCTGGGTTGGGAGGATGTCATAAATAAAGATTTAAAGGAAATGGGAACTTCCTGGGAGGGTGTAACGACGGAGGCTTTAAATAGATTAGGTTGGAGGAGGAGCGTGCGTAGCTGTGTTGGCCTCAGGCGGCTTGGTGCTGTAGTGAGTTATTAGTAGTAGTAGTAGTTATTAATGCTACCGAAGCTAATGGTTTTAAGGTGAAGCTTTCAGGGAATGTTTTGGAGATGTTATTGAAAGTTAGAATACACACTGTTAATGTCGATTGTCAAAAGAGTGTATTAGCAATATTAAAAAGAAATGGCTTAGAGCATTAGGTTGAAACTTTCAGGGTATGTTTATGAGGAATTGGAACTCAGCAAAATGTAATAATTGCATGCTTAATTACTACTACTGCCACTACTAATTCCGCTACTACCAAGACTAATGACTTCCAGATAATGTTTAGGAGGATTCAAATCAAAACACCTAATGTGCATACAAGCTGCCAAAACGGTTGCCATAAGCATTATTTTAGGAACGACTTAGAGTATTAAGTTGAAACTTTCGGGGCAAGTTGAGGGGGATGTTGAACTAACCAAAATGCACTCTACTGCATTTACTATTTCTGCTGAGGCTAAGGGTATTAAGTTGACGCTCATAGGAAATATTTGGGTGATGTCGAACTAAAACAAAACAACAAATTCGCATTCTGGTTGCCAAAAGAGAGTATGAGCAATTGGACAGGAACATCTTACAGAATTAAGTTGAACTTTCAGGGTATGTTTAGAGGGATATTGAACGAACCAAAATACACTCAGTGAATACTGCTACTATTACTTTTGCTGTTACTTTTGCAATTACTACTGAGGATAAGGGTATTAAGATGAAACTCTCAGGGAATGTTTACGGAGATGTTAAAGTAAATTAAAACACACTGTATGGATGGAGATTGTCAAAAGGGCATGTCATCAATATCCTAAGAATGACCTAGGGTATTAAGTTGAAATTTTCAGGCCATATTAAAAAACCAAAAGGCACTGTGTGCCTGCCTCTACTACTACTGCTACAAATGGTACTGCTACTGCTATTACAGGTACTACTAGAACTACTACTGCCACTACTACTAAGACTAGTACTACTGCTTTTACTGCTGAAGCTAAGATAAGGTAAAAGTTCAAGGATAAGTTGAGTGGGATGCTGAGTTAAATCAAAATAGATTATGCTAATGCAGGTTATCAGGGGGTCATTACAGCTATATCTCAGGAACAACTTAGTATTTAGTTAAAACTTTCAGTGCGTGTTGAGGGGGATGTTGAACTTACCGAAAGGTGCTATATGCAAACTATTACCACTACTTTCACCGCTACTGCTATTACTGCTATAAGCTTAAGGGTAAAACGGAGGAATTTTCAAAAAAATGTTCATGGGAATGTTGGATTAAGTTGAAACATGCTGTTTATATGCAGGCTGTTAAAAGGGCATATCAGAAATATTTCAGTAACGCCTTAGAGTACTAGTTTGAAACTTATTCAATATACTGAGGAGGATATTGAACTAATAAAAATGCAACTATGGGCTTGCTATAACTACTAATTGTAATATTACAACTAATGCTATTGCATTTAGTGCTGCTATTACTAAGGCTAATGGCATTAAGGTGTTACTTAGGGTGATTGTTGAGGAGGATTGTGGACTAAGTCAAAACACATTATGTACACACAGGCTATCAAAAGGCGTATCAGTGATATGTCAGAAATGGCTTCAAGTATTAAGTTAGAACTATCAGGGCATGGGAAGGGGATATTGAACTAGATCAAAAGGCAAAACCTGAATACTATTGCTGCTACTACTTTAATACTTCCTGCTACTATCACTACTACTACTCCCAATGCTCCTACTATTACTTCTGCCACTATGACAACTTCTATTGTTAATAATCAGGGTATTAGTACAACTTTTTCAGGGAATGTTAAGGGTGGTTTTCAACTAAATAAAAACATTGCTGCAAAAATTGCCGCAAAACTTCGTCCTAATATAAAATGTGAACCAAAATCAGGATACAAAAAAGAAACTAAAAGATTTAAAATATTCTCTTCTTGGGTAATTAAAAAGACTACATCAATTAAAAACAAACAAAAATTAATGTGAAAAAACTTTCCGCAAAACAAGTTCTCAGAGAAAAGTAAAGAGCTGCAATAAACCAAATATGGGCATGGTGATTTTTTTTCGGTAAAGAACAGTCATGTTCTGGTTTTTAGAAGGCACGGAGAAGCCATAAATGACGCAACTCAATTTCAAAGTAAGTCATTCATAGTTATTAACTTACAATAATTTGCCTAATTTTAGAAATATGAATTGGATTCCCCAAAAAGGGGGTTCCATCCTGATGGAACCCCCTTCATACATTTTGAATATTCAGAATCGGTATGAATAACAAACTTTATTTTTTGTATATGCTGTTTTTAAAACTTTTTAAAGTTTCGTATTCTATTGACTAGGGATAGTCTTTACTTGTAGATTGTTATTACGAGTTGTTTGACTCAGGCTCTCTGAAGTGTGGAGAAGGCTATCATTTCTTCCTACAACTCCCATTTTTACATTCGAGTTTAATATTTGTAAAATAATGCATCGGGAATGATATTCTTACTTGATAAAAAAAATGCAACCTCGAATATTTTAGAAGGGTTGGGGCTGGAATATCAAAAACTTCTTTAAAAGTTCATTATCTAACCCTGTCCGTAAAGTTCTGATCTTCTTTATATCTTCATCTCTTTCCCTATCACTTGGAGACGACCTGCTTTTCCTTTGAACACAGATGGATACGAAAAAAGTGTTATATTTCGTAATATATCATCTTTTAATCATAATGCGTCGCGGCCTAGCCAATAACCTTTCTTTAATTATAATATAAGAAAGTGCCGTCGAACTACAATTTTTTGTGCAACTTATTGTTTAATATACGGTCAGTCAAGAGTCCTTATACTCTTTTGTCCTTAGACCTTGAAGATAGTCTAAACTATCCTTAGACTATTCCTCTGGAAGCTATTGGAAAAAAATCTTCCTCAGTCTTTCGAAGCACAAGCATTTAAGAGTAAAACTTGGCCACTGCAATTACAGCAGCGATTACACTATCACTGCGATTACAGTCATTACCAACTTGGACTATACGATCTCATTGAATCAAGCGCTATTTCACGAATTCCTATATTTTACAACTTATCAAAAATAATCGCTCTATATCAAGAGATTTTTTAATGTAAAAATATAGTTGCCACCAAATAATTATCATTCACAGCCGCTGATAAGAAATGATGTAACGCATAAAGATAAAGAATTTTATGATAAAGAATTTTTCAGGCAGAATGGTCCGCAAGATATTTTCCGGGAGGAATTTTCAGCGAGGATTTAGTTTTCCAGGGAGAAGTTCGTGGGGACGCGAGGATTTTACGCGGGAGAATTTTCTCCATGGAGGAATTTTTCGTGGGGAGGGGAGGTATTTTCCATGGAAAGGGAAACGGATTTTCCGGCATTATTTGAAAACAATCAGATGTTAAATATAAAAACAACTTTTTCAGCTGAAAGCAAGGAGTAACTGTAAGCAAACAATTTTTTTTCAATATATGAGGAAAGCTGCCCCTCTTCAATCCCCCACTTTTTATGCCTAAGTTTTACTTTTTGTCCCAATTCTGTGCGAATGTCTCTTGAAACAAAAGGACCGTTTAATTAGAATCAGAAGTTTTTCCAAAGTACTGAAAAGCTCTAGCGTGAAGAGCGAGGTATTGGAGAGGGGGCAGCTCCCTCATATACGAAACTAGTTCTGCTTGTTTTAAGTTTTCATATTACTCCTTACTTTCAGTTGATTGTGTTTTATTATTTAGTTATTAATTATTTTTTATTAATATTAATTATTACTTAGTTAGGAGCTCACAGACAATGTAACTAAAGCATAGGTTTTCGTTTGGTATTTAAGAAAGGTGATTACAAATTTTTTCCGTGCCAACATTCTGAATACGCTATTCTATTAGTTTGATAAGATACTACGGCTTCAATTTTGCTTTATCGCAGCTTTATAAATCAATATTTTAACAGTATTAACATATTGTATTGATATTTGATCAGTATCCAGCCAATAAATTGTTTTTGTTGTTTTGATCCCAATCTCGTTTTAATGAAAATAAGATAGGTCTCGCCATCTATCTGAAGCTTTGAACGAAGTAATTTCCATATGCGCTCCAACATACATAATCTTTAGTATATTAAACTAAAAACAAAGCAAGTTTTTTCAAATAAAATTCACATTAAAACTCAAAAAGAACGGTACTTATTTTGTTTATCAGGGGGACTACCCCCTCTTCGATCTCCCGCTCTTTACGGTAAAGTTTAAGTGTTTTGAAAAATACTTCTCAGTTAAATTCAACGGCACTTGTGTTTGAGCAGTCTTCCTTAAAGAATTAGGACGAAAATTCAAACTTTAGTGTGGAGGCCGATGGGTATAGAAAGAAGCAGCCCCACTGGTAGACGATAATATTTTTGTTCGGTTTATTCTCAATGTCAAGCTTTATTTTCATTTGAGAAAACTTTTTCTTTCTTTTTATCTAACTCAAATTCATCCGTCATAGTATACCCAAGGTTACCATAAACGTGAGGAGGGTTACTACTTCTCAAGCCAGACTCTTGTAATCAAAATCTAAGTTTTTAAAGTGAAATTTTCAGTGAATGTTGAGGGGACAGCGTAGAGTATTAGGTAGGAACTATCAGGGAATGTTCAGGGGTGGACAACCAAAAGGCACAATGTGTCTAGGGCTACTATTTTTGCTACCACTATTACTACTGCAACTACTAACACTATAACTACTACTACTACTACTAAGGCTAAGGTTATAAGGGAGATTATTTCAGCGAATCATTTGGGGTATTTTGGACTAAATCAAAACACGCTGCTTGTATGCAAGTTGTTATTTGCGGGATTTCAGGAACGATTAAGGTTATTAAGTTGAAACTTTGAGGTCTTGTTGAAAAAGATTTTTAACTGAAATAGGGGGAGGAGGGTAAAAAGGTGTATCTGCAAAATCTCTGGAATGGCTAGGAACATCAATGTGAAATTTTCAGGGCTTGTTGGTGGGATATTGAATAAATGGAAACACACTCCGTATTTGTAAATCTCGTAACTGTTGAGGTATTAAAGGGTAACTTAGGGCTACTTCAATCTACTGCTTCTACTACTAGTACTTTTGCGACTATTTTTGACTAAAACTGTAACTATTAAAGACTGCGACTCATGGAAAATGAAATTCTTGCAGCGGCTGCTGTGTCTACTTCTTAATGCTTGCGATTGTGATAGCAACTCAGTACGAGCGCGATTTACTCTGAATGCGGATGTTTTATGACTGCGACTAATCTCAAATATAACTACTGCGATTGAAACTCAAAATTCTTGTGAGTGTGATTATCTGTGACCGTGATTACTTGGAGGTGCAGTTCCGACTACATGCGATTTTGACTTTAGCAACTAATTTTTCCTGTAGCGACTGCAAATAATTGTGTCTGCTACCACGACTATATGATACAATGACTGTGACTACCTACGACTACTTGGAAATGCGGCTGGAACTACATGCTTTGTGAATGCTTGAAACTTCTGCTGCGACTTATTGTGAGTGCTGCTGCTACTACTACTGCGACTGTGGTTGCTGCTATTACCATTACTACTATTAAAATAAGTTAAAAGAGTTTAACTGCGTCAAGGCTGTCAAAGTGACATAGATGCATCTCAGGAACAGAATAAGGTTTTGAAACTTTCAGGCAAAGTTGAGGGGGTGTAATGCTAAATAGAAAGACGCGATTCTTATCCAAATTGTCAAAAGGTCGTCTGTGGAATATCCTAGGAAAGTCTAAGCGTATCACATTGGAAAATGCTGCGTATTTTTGGGTTCTAATGGAGAAAACTGGAAAGATTTTCTATTATTAACCAATGAAAAAGATTATGTCGATTAAAAATCAACAAATGTAAATTCCAATAACTTTTTCCACAAAACAAGTGGAAAGTAAAGAGCTACACTAAACTAAAGACGAGTAGAAATAAAGTCAAATAATATTTCAAGCGTATTTTTCAGTAATATTTTATTCGTCCATAAATCACTATCAATGAATAAATGCAGCCCAAAACGAATAGAAATTGTAATAAATAACTAATTAAAACCTGAAATGAGCAGAAATTACCACAATGTAAAATAAAAAATGTAAAATCAACATGATTATGAAACGAGAAATAGTGATGATTTAGCAATTGAGTCTACAGGTATAATTAGATAAGCATTTACGGTAAGATATATGGGCCCGCTTAGAAAGTAATTACTCTTTATTTTTTTAAATAAGAGAGATTGATTTGAAGTTTGAGTTGATTATGGTTATGTTTTGATTTTTAATGGAATATATACTTTTACTTGTTATTGCCGTACGTTTACAAAACTGTAAAGTTTTTCTTGGTGCGGCAGCATTTTGTAAAAGATGTGTTTCGGTTTTGTATGCGAAGAAAAAAAATGCTAAAAAAAAAAAAAAAAAAAAAAAAAAAAATATGAGGATTAGGACGACAAACCAGAACCTAATTTCCACTTAACTAAAAATAAACAGCATTTTAACCATTTTCTCTTCTATAGCTTCGACAAATCCTAAGTTGTTGAGAGTTTCAGGAATCAATATCAGTGCATAAAAATTTTCAGTCCACATGCATTGAGCAATACTCCCTGAAAATAGACTTTTTCTGCCTACGGAATAATAAGTTTTGCGGAGCGCATGTGCCGGCCTTCTGATGCCTTGCCCTCAGGTGAGAGTTCTGTCCGTGCCTGGAGGCAAATCAGCCGATAGCTTCCCGTGTTGTCCTAGATTATGATTTGAAGCTGGGTAAACTTTTGGCTTAAACAATAGCCCCCATTGGGACTCGGGTCCACGAGCTTTCGCTTGAGAGTCTAGCTTGCTAACCATTCACCTAAGATTAATTCACGAGTTACCCCTTGTGAACAATTTGTGGATTTTAGAAAGAATCTAAAAATATCTATTATTTTTTGCTAGAAAGACAATAACAAGAAAGTTGAATAATGGGATTAAATATGGCTTAAGAGAATAGCAGGTCGTCACAATTTGGTTGTGTGGTTGTTAAATTTAATCTCAGATGCGGTTCATTTCCAATAACTTGCGGTTCTATTTTCAGTATGGCAGTTACGAGACATTATGTGGACAAAGGGGAAAATCTCGAATTAGCTTATTTGGTAGGTTTCTGAAAGGGGGTAGGGTGAACCAAGCGGTATGATGATATTAACGAAAAAACGAAATATTGTACAAAACTCTCATTAGATATGTAAAAAGATAAATTTGAAAAAAAGAAAACTGAATTTAAAACTTCTGTAATTTAAAACTTCTGCATATCTTGGATATAATACACTTTACTTTGTGATTTGGAGCTTGAGCTAGGTAAAAAAAAAGTATCGCATAATTCTTAGGAAATTTGAATAAAAAAAAATCATGAATGCGAGGTATTTTTGTCGAAATTAAAGTATTGACATATTTTTTTTTTGGGGGGGGGCAAGGTTTTTGTCTCAGTAATTGATACGGCTAATCTGTATAGACAAAAGGAGACCGGAATCCCCCAAAGGGCTACATTTTTAGGCTTATTTAATTTTTAGGTTGAATTCATTTTTCAAAACTTTTTTAAGGCTTTTATTTTCAGGTGGGGCTTTGCCCTTTTTAACCTTCCTGATGCGCCAATCGTTAAAATTTGAAATTTTAGAAGGATATTTTCGGAAGTATATAAGGTTCTTGAGACTATTACAGCTTGAATTTGTAATATTATCCCTTTCTGTGAATAAAACTCAAATCAAATACTTAGTTTAAACACAATAAGCTATTTATTAGTTGATTTTACATTTAAACCTGGGTGAAGGAGAGGGATGAAAAGAAATAAACAATAGTTTATAGTTGCCAACTAGGATTGTACTAATTTTTATTAGCTTTTTACTAATTTCTTAAATTCAAATTGAAAAAAACAAAAACAAACATTAATGCCAGGTATTCATGTTAGATAGTCGAAATCAGAGTATTGACGGGATTTTTTTTTGTATCGGGGGGGGGGGAAGGTTTTCGTCTCAGTAATTTATACTGTTATATTTCATACTGTTACTTTATACTGCCAACTAATTTTTACTAACAAACACAAAATATTGTTTTCAGGTTTTCTTCGTAATCCCCCCCCGTTAAAAGTTTTCAGTCAAGCTTTTCACAAAATATCTGAATTGCTTCTAGTTGGTTTTAACCATATCGACATAAAAAAGAAATCTTACTCGTTTCACCGTTGTTTTTATTGCTTCTAACTATGCTTGTGCAACAACATAAACTATAATCATCTTCGCTACGAAAGATAGCGGATAACTGCTTTACCGTCAGCCGGTCTCTTAACTGTCCTTCATAGCGTTGCAATTAAAAAAGCTTCCGGAAGTAAGATTTCTTCCTTATTTTTTTTTATTTACCTGGCAAGGTTGCTTGTTGTTAGTATTTATTTTGATAGTTGGAACATAACGGCTGTGTAAGGGGAGGAGTTGACCGTTATTCCGGAATTGGAATGAATTGTTTCTGGTCCGTGAATTAAGACCTCGATCGACTATCCTAATTAGAAGGTCGCGTTCCCTGCTTATATGGAAGGGCTAACAACGTGTTTACTGACTAGTTAAAGTTCAGAAAGTTTAGAGACACTATGCGGATTGTGGGGAGATTCTCGAATCAGCTTAATTGGTAGGTCCTTACTAGTTTTTTTTACTCAACATGGTAGGTTAAAGATAATATGTAGATTCGGGGAGTATCTCGAATTTGGTTATTTGGCATGATTTTCCTTCCAATATGTGACCAGTTTTGTACTCAATATGATAGGTTCAAGACATAATGTCGACAGTGAGGAGGATCCCGAATTGGTTTAATTGATAGGTCCTTTACCGTTGTGACTAGTTTTCACGGAACTTTGCGCTGCCAAAGTAAAGAGTGAACTGGGCACGATTTAATATATATTTTTTTCTTTTCATTTCGCATGGAAGGAGTTGTCTCAGGAAGTTCGAAAGGGGCCTATTTGATTGAATATTGAAAATTCCAATGTCGTTTTGAGGAGTCAAAAGTGATTGGTGGGTGACCAACCCCCCTCCCACGCCCATTTTTCCCTAAGACATCTGATCAAAATATCACGATAATTATTTCGTTCAGCATAATCAGAAAGTTCAATAGCCATGCCTCTGTTGATGGCATGCCCTCCCCCCTACAACCCCCTTGGAAAAGGCTGCAATTTATGCAATTTGCCTGTTGTTGGGAAAGGGGGATACCTCTGATTCTTTGTCTTCAAAAAAGACAAGGAAATTCTGCTGAAGCTTTCAGGGAATGTTAAGGGGAGTGTTGGAACTAAATCAAAACACACTATATTCAAGGAAGTTGTCAAAAGGGTATATCTCACGAACGGCTGAGGCTATTAAGTTGAAAATTTCAGCGCATGCTGAAAGGGATGTTCAGTTGACCAAAAAGCAGAATAAGCATACTACTTCTGCTGCTACTACTACTACTACTTCCACTGCTATTACTAAGGCTACGGACATTAAGGCAAAAAGTTCAAATAATGTTTTAAAGGGTTTAGGACTAAACCAAAACACATTATTCGCTTGCAGGTTGTCAAAAGGCCTTATAAGCAATGTCTCATGAACGGCTTCGGGCATTAAGTTAAAATTTGTAGGGCACGTCGAGGAAGATGTTGAACTAGCCAAAATACGCTATGTACATGTCACCACGTTCTTCTAATGCTACCATTACTACTACTGCTAAAACTGTTAGTACTGCTACTATTGGCTTGGAATCCCCCTCGTACTCTGAAAAGTTCAAATAAGTACCCTTATCTGTTCCTGATGATTTGCAGTCGGGCCCTTTGACCGCTTATATGCATATAGTACCATTTGATTTAGTCAAAACCCTCCAGTATTCCCTGAAAGTATTCAACTGAAATCCCTTAGCAGTTTTTGAAATATTGCAGAAATGCTTTTGACAACCTGAATACAAATAGTGTCTTCTGATTTGTTTCAACACCTCCTCAAGCATTCCCAGAGTATGTCAACTGAGTATTCTGGACCGTTCATGAGAAGTCTGGTCCGGGAATAGTATAGAAAAGAATAAAAGGTTTGTGATACCTCGGGTAACACTTTGTGACACAATAAGGAGTGCGAAAAATCTGTTTCATTCCTGCTTTCTAGGGCTATAATGAGAGGAAAGGTTGAGAAGGCTAGGATGCATTCATTGGATGAGGGGTGATAAAATGTCAAAGATCGTCCTTTTCTGCCAACCATCTAGTGCCAAACTAAACATGTCGTCCCTGATTGTGGTGGGAGGTTGTGAGGAAAGATTCAGGGAAAAAAGAACTTCTTGGGAGGGTGTCAAGAGCAAGGCCTTGAAGAGGTTGGGATGGAAGAGGTGTGTGCCTGCCTTTATGGGTCTCAAGCGGCTTAGTGCTGCAGTGAGTTGTTACTGACAGTAGTAGTAGATGCACCTAGTATCTTTTGATTTCGTTCAGTACCCTCCTCAGTATGCCCTGAAAGCTCTAATTAAAGATTCTTACCGGAGATACGCATAATGTCTATTGATTTAGCTCATTGCTCTCTTCAACCTTACATGAAAATTTCAAGTCAATGCTCTTAGTTGTTCCAGATGTTATGAATTCGCTCTTTTGACAACATGAACGATTGTCTTTAGATTTAGTGTTGTATCCCACTCAGCATGCTCGGAAAATTTTCCACGTAATATCCTTAGCCATTCCTGAGATATTGTAGGTACATCCTTTATACAACTCGAATAAACTTTGGGTCTTCTGACTGGTTTAACCTTTGCATTAACACCATTCACATAAAATGTCAACTTTCAACTGTTTTCCTCAATTAAAATTTCAGTTTATTACCCTCAGCCCTCTTGAGATATTTTAAAGGGATGAGATGTTTTTGATTTAGTTTTCTAGGTGTCTGGTTCCTTTGATCTAGGCTTAAATCCCCCTCAACTGCCTTGAAAGTTTCAACTTAATACCTTTAGCCGTTCCTGGGACATTGCAGATATGCTGTTTTGACAATTGCAGTTTGAATATCTGCTGTTTGATAGATAGATTATATATTATTGAATAAATGAATTGAATTAACATAGTGCCTTTTGGTTAGTCCAACATACTCTGAAAATTTCAACCTAATAAGAGATAACTTACAGGCCTTGCCCCAGAGATAATGAGGGATCATGTTATCCTGGATGCATAGTTATTGAACCTTACTCTATCTTGTACAAAATCATCTCAAAATTCCGATCGTGTGTTTCTGGGGGAGGGCAGTTGCCCTTTCAGCTCTCAAAAAGGACTACCGCATTCAGTTTCCTAACAAATCAGTCCCCTACGTAATTTTCATGACAACCCCTTCCATAATTAGTGCAACGGTAAAACAAAATAAAAAAATGCTGAAACCACGCTGGTCTTTTCTTAGGCAGCGCTACTGCACTGCATTTAATTGATGGTACATTAGTCACTATCTGGGTTAGAGAAAGGAATTATGAGAATACTAATAAATGTAAGGTCGCGTCCTAGTTGGCAAAACTCGCAAAAGGTTTCTAAAAAAAACTACTTGCAGAAAATGATGACTAAAATACAAAGATCTGATTTATGATGGAGCTTAAACGACAAGGTAAAGAGTATGTGATGCAATCCTTTTAAGTTGTGTTTTATGCCATCTGTTATGAGTCTGATTTATGGCTTTGCTTTATGGTAAATTATTTGGTAAATTATTATGGTAAATATTATAAATATTAATATTATAATATTTATATATAAATATTAATTTATATATAAATTATTTTTATATAAATATTAATATAAATATTATGGTAAATTATGGTAAATTATGGGATGTCAAATTATTTGCTTATTATTGATTTTTTTAAACTCCATATATATTTAAGAAATATTTTCATTTCTCATTTTTTGTAATCGTCTTTTCGTTTTTTTTATTATATTTAACATCTTATCGTTAATTTACTGTATTTACTTCATTATTATTATGTACTTTAGTTTATGATTTTGTGAATGTGACTCTGTTCTTATAGAGCTTATATAAAATGGGACTTATGATAGAGTTTAGACGTTGAACACCCTTTTTAAATTATATTTTATGACATCTTGTATGAGTTAGTTATGGCTTTACTTGGTGTTTAAAAAAGCCAAATTATTTGTTTACATAAAGTTTTGCCTGGATTCCCATTAGTTATTGTTCTTTTGCTCTCTTCTTTATATTTCCCTGAGATTTCTTGCCTCGTGTACCATCTTGTAGTCTATGAGTCTAGGTTTGTATCTTTTCCCTGCTAGTTCCTTCCTTCGGGGCCTCATCTTAAATATTTTGGGCTTGATTCTTGTTTCCTATTAATTCTTATGTGTTATTTTTTATTCTTTCGCTATTTTTGTTTTTGTAAAACACGACGATTATAGTAAAATTCAGTATATTAGAATCAGTTAATACTGTTAAAATCAATATCAATTTTTTTTTAGTAAATTTAGTTAATACACTTTGTAACAATTTGATAAATTTATTTAATATAATTACTAACAGTCTTTTGATTACTAGAATCTTTTTAAGTCTAGAATCTTGATTACTTAGAATCTTTTTGATTACTAGAATCTTTTACTAGAATCATCAGGATACGCAGATCATTCTAAATATTAAATGAATTAAAATATACGCAGTTAAAGGATACGCAGGTTGTAAAAATTAACTTTGAAACCTCATGACGAACCCACCTTTGTGTTAGTCAACCTCCTGTCCATCATTTTGTTGCTTGAATGCTATTAAATTACAAAAAAAAACAAGCTTTTCATCTGAAAATAAGGAGCAACATTAAAACTTAAACGAAAAGAAATAATTCTGTATATGAGAGGAGCTGCCTTCTCCTCAATACCTCATTCTTCACGTTCGACTTTTTTAGTGAAAGCTTCTTATTCCAATTAAATGACCCTTGTATTTCAGGAGCTGTTTTAAAAGAATTAGGACAAAGAGTCAAACTTTAGCGACGAGAACGAGTTATTGAGAAGAGGGCAGTTCCCCTAATATACGGAATAGTTTTAATGTTGCTCCTTACTTTAAAGGGAAAAAACTTGTTTTTAAATTTAATTTCAGACGATTTTTCAAATATTGCCCGGAAAGCCGTATCCTCCCTCTATGAAGAATTCTCCCCCACGAAAAAGCCCTCCATGGAAAGTTCCTCGAGCGTAAAATTCACCCCTCCTGACAATTCCCTCCTCACTGAAAATCCAGCTCCTTGGAAAATATCTAGCGGTCAATTCCTCCTGGGAATTCTCCTTAGCCTGCTTTCGTCTGAAAAAGGCTTGTTTTTTTTTGCTTTTTATATGTTTTTCAAATTATGGTGAAAATCTCCCCTCCATGAACATTTTTCCCGGAAATCAGCCCCTCCCCCCAATGGAAAGTTTTTCTCGTGGTCTTTTGTGAAAAATTCCCTAATGGAAAATTTCCATTGCGAAAAATCTCCTCCCCCTAGCTGAAAAGTCCCCCCAGATAATTCCAACCCCGTTGAAAATTTTCCCCAGACAATTCCCCCAGAACATCTACAAATGTAAAATTGGGTCGCCAAAGAGAAAGTAAGACAAATAAAAATAATTTTGTATAGGAACTATGGCGAATTCTCCAGTGTACTATCCAATAACAAATACTATATGTGAACAGTAGGCAAATCTTGTATCTTATATCCATTTCCTGAGGGCCCGTGGTGTGTCATGTCATCCCAGAGGCACATATACTGACATTTCAACTATGCTGAAAAAATGGCTATCTCAAAATTGTGATTGGGTGGCTTTGGGGAAAAGAGGCGTTGGAGAGGAGCTAGTTGCCCTTTAATGTTTTTGATAATATTAAAATAAACTCATCTTCTGGCAAAGTGATCTTTCTTCTGGTGAAAAATACAGAATTCCACATTTTTTTTTTGCAATTAGAAGCTTGAGATCTCTGCATTAAGGTTGTCTAGTACGTTGAATCTAATGGTCTGATTTCCTTTAAGACTCAGAATTTTGTGGGTATTTATCCTCTTTTTCGAACATCGGGCAAATTTCTCAGGCTCGTAGCTTTTGATGGTTAATATTAAACTTAATGAATTTGATATATATATGAAGTTAGCATAAAAAGCTAATTCTCTTGATGCATCTATGGTTACCAAAATTCTCTTTTTTTATAGTTTCGGTTACTATTTTGCAGTGTTGTCTGTTACCACGATTTGCTTGATTATATTTGTGAATAAATCTAAAAAGGTTTTGCTACTGCTACTACTACTTACAACTTACTGCAGCTCCAAGGTGCTTGCAAAATCCTCCCCCACTCATGTCTATTCAAAAGTTTACTCTGTACCTCCTATAATGAAAATCCGATTTTATTTGAAATCTTCTGTGTGATCTTTTCCCACTCTCGGGGATGACGTTTTTTTTTCCTTCGGAGCGATATGAATGACTGAAAAGTATAATCTTTTCAAGCAACAAGGTTTATCTAGAAAACCATTTTTCTTTTCGAGCCTAAGGCAGCATCACCCTTCTGCCATTATTTTCTTATTTCGTTTTTTTCATTCTGCTCTACTCATTTTAATGTATGGTGACTTCTTTTGTATACAATCACCGGCAAGAAGAGTACACGGAAGTAAAACGCGAATATAGTAATAAGTTTATTGCTCTTTCTGCTCGTCGAGCTATGCTTTATTTTTATTTACGGTCTAGTAAGCTTTATACGTAGTGTGGTATACTTGACCTTGTCCCTGAAATTAAATTAATTGGTAAAGATTGTTAAAATTTGTGTCTCGAGCTAATTTAAGTAGCTGTTACAATTATACAACATCTGCCGTGCTGTTTGGATTTCATTAGGATATAAGATTGCTAAGGAAATCTAAATGTATCATGACTGCAGCAGGAGCTACAATCTAGTAAAGAGCGAGCCACAGCCCATAGCTATCAAAATTCCAAAAATGCCATCTAACACTGATTCAGGAGTGGTAACTATTATTTCAGTTAGTCTTAAAATTGAACGTTTATTGCGAAAAGAAATTTATTGTGATTTCGTAAAAGAGCCTCAAATTCTTCGAAAATGGCGTCAGGTCAAATTTAAGTGTATCATTGGAATCAAAATGGTCGAAAACCTACTACAGGGAAATTACAGTCCCTCTCCATAAACAACAAGGAAAACCACTTTTTTGCGTGGGTAGCACTGATCTATCTCCCGTTGTTTTTTTTTTCTTTTTGTTTCAGGGCTAGCAGATCAAGAAAACGTCACAGAGAGATGCTTAGCGGCTCATTCGAATGCTATTTTCATATCTGCTTCGTTTTTGCAAATTTTACCTTCTGTAAGTGCCATATGGCACTAAAGTTGCCACGTTTTGTGCCATTTCTGAAGGGAATGGCACTAGCGAGCTACCAAAACATTATAGACAGATTTTTAGTAGCTCGTATTAAAGATATAGGTCATATCTACGTTTTTCTTACAAATTCCACCATCTGCAAGTCCTAAATGGCATTAAAAACGGAACTTTTGAGTGCCATGTCTCAAGTGGAAAAGCTGAGCCTAGCGGGCTACCAGAACTTTTTTAAGTGATGTTTAATGGCTCACTTGAAAACTTTTGCTCATATCTTCGTGATCTTTATCAATTGTACCATCCATAAGTGCAATATGGAACTAAATTACCTTAAATTACCTTAAATCGCATTTGCCAGCGAGATAAGGTGGTAGATCTTCCTGTAGTTCTCGCTGGTGGTGAGTAATGTAATTATGTTGGCTTAGCTTCCCAGTCCAGCCTCCACTCAACCCTCTCCCAGTCCCTGTTGACTCCAGCCTTGAAGGATTGGGGAGTCTCAGATTGGGTGGTAGACTCGGATAGGCTATTCCAGAGGGGGACCACCCGAATAGAAAAGAAGCCACATCGTTCCCTTCTCCGACATCCAGGCAGGTGAAGCTTCAGACTGTGACCTCTTGAATTTTTAGCCAGGGAGTGGGTGAATATCTAGTTCAGGTGACCTGGATAAATTTTGCGTGCCATGATCACATCTCCTCTATATCGTCGATACGCGAGGGTTGGAAGTCTCAGAGACCTTAAGCGATCCTGGTAAGGGGCATTATTTAAGCCACTTTTGGTGTCACTTCTTAAGTGGAAAAGCCGGGAAGTATAAAAGGGTATCATTGTAATAATTATGGTCCCAAACGCTTAATTGAAGGTTTGCAAGAAGATCTTCCGTATGTCCCTCCTCCAAGTTCCCTTAATAAGCTGCGCATTTATGTTCCTACAGCAACCAATAGATTCAATTAGACAATTAGAGCCGTTGTTCTGTTGGTATAGCCTTAGACCTTAGATCCTCCTTTGCTGCCAGAGGCACCCAGGCCATCCACGAAGAGCCGCCAACCATCCCGCATATGCGTCGCCGGCAAAACATCTTTCCATTGGGAATTGTATCGTCGTGTGAATATTGGATAGGTCTCGTCTATATATGCAACACAAGATGTTTTTGGTCGACTTCTCCTGCGGTTTCCCTGAGGTTGCCACTCGCAAGATCTGGCTTCGGAACCTATCGTCCTTCATACAGATCCCGTTCCCAAGGTATCGGCACCATCGTTCCCGAATGATGTCCGTAACCATAGGCTAGCCTGAGATGGATTGGACTTTCTGGATTGTGACGTGATCTCTCCGGTCAAAATTCAGAATCCTCCGAAGGCCATTGTTTTGAACGCAAGAATCCCTCTCTCTTGTTGTTGACTTAAATTCCGGTATTCACTGCTGTAGAGGAGTGCAGAAAGGACATTGATATTAAATAGGCTCATTTTAATTTCGTAGAATACTTTTTCGATCGCCACACTGGTTTTAGTCGGTTAAAAGGTCCAATGGCTTGCCCTATCTTCAACTGCACTTCTCGCTCGCAAGATCTCTACCCGGAAATTTCTACCGTGTCGCTGAGGTACCCGAACTCTACGACCTACTCGACAGTTGAATCTCAATACTATGTTCAGGGGGGAAATTACTTGTACTTATACTTGGGTAACGTTCGAGCCTTGTCCAAGCCCATCGTATTATCCAATATTTGCCGACAAGCGTCCCTCCATCGTTCACTTTCAAGCGTGACTGGCTCGATTAACTGAATCCGTTGTCTATTTCAGCGATGCCCATGCTTCTTGAAACTTCCAAATGGCTTGAGGTCGGATCTAACTGTCGACAACCATGGTTTTTTCGGTCCCCCAGGCTTCGTCTTCCAGTTTGTAAGGGGTTGGCATTTCAAGCACTGTTTGATGGGAGTCACCCGGTCGTTGCAGTTTCTGCACGAACCACCGTAGACGTCTCGTCATTTTCTTGTGGTTGAAGGAGTTCCTGGAAGTGAGTACGCCATCGTTCGATACGATCTTCTTTGCTCGTGAGGAGCTTGTTGTCCTTACTAAGTTGCGTGGAGGTAGATCTTTGCTTCTGTTTTCCTATTGATTCGCCTAGGAGCTGGTAGAGTGTCCGTGTGAATTATTGCGTTTCGTAGTTTTTCCATTTTACAGGCTACTTTGGACGAATATGCTTCTTTTTCTGCCTTAGTAGATTTGTGACAATTTTTGCAGATTGCTTTAAAAGAAGCAGAGTGTCTATCGGTCATTTGCTTCTTTTTTTAAAAAGAGTTCTATTGTCTTCTGTCAAATCCATCTTTTGAGTTTGTTGTCCCTTGCGCCGAAAATTTCTGTAGCTGCCTCTTTTACTTGATTTCGGAATTTGTTCAGCGCTTTTCTATATTTAGCAATGGGTCAAAATGTTCTTGCTCGGTAATGGCTCTTGTCTCGGTCTCAGGACTTGCTTGATTGGTCATCAATTCTCGGTCATTATCTTGCAACGCCGTAAAACGGTTTGCAAGCTCGAGCATAAAGGTCTCTTTAATTTCAAGGAGTTTGAGCTTCTCTGTGTCTAGAATACGTCTAGGTGCAGAGATTTTTTGGAGCTGAGTCTGAATTTAACTTTTGATTTCATTAAAAAATGATCGGATCCATTCTTTGGGTCAATTTGGGCGTGGGTTCGACCATCTCGGGATCTCCAAGTGTAAGTGTGGCACGGTTTGTGTTTCAACCGTGTATTAGTCATACTGAGCTTATTCTGCATAGCAAGCATGAGAAGTCTAACTCCGTTAATACAGCGGTCACCCAAACCGTGGTTACCAATGGCTCATTCAGAATTCTTTAATCTTGCGCCCATCCTGGCATTGAAGTCACCACCGATTACGAGGATGTCCTTGCGAGGAATTTTGATCAGAGTCAGCTGGAGGTCGGCATAGAAATTGTCTTTCAAGTGGTAAGGGTCGTCACGAATAGAGGCATACACAGATAGTATTGTCAGGTTATTATTCTGACCTTTTAAAAGGGCCATCAAAATTCTGTCAGACACTAGTTCATAGTCCATGAGTCCCGATGCGATCTTGGGTGTCATGGTCATTCCCACTCCTGCGAGGCCAGATCCATTCATTGGGCCAAAATTCAACAGAATGGCCTTTTACTCAAAGGGGCTATTAGGTCAATTGTCGTTCGTCCATTCAATCTTGTCTCTGAAACACAGAGCATGCCAAGGTTATATATGTAAAATTCTTCAGCTACGAAGGCTTGCGTTAGTGAAAATTTGATAGAAGAACGGTTCTAGCAGCCGATATTCAGGACTTGTCTCTTTGATAAGATGGTGGCTAGCTCACTTTTCGACGAGGTCGTCAGTCTCAACGCATCGCTCAAAGCCGCGAATGCCGTAACCAAATTCGCTCTCATGTTAGATGTATTGAACGTAATTCTGGAGGTTTCTTGGGTATTATTAATCGCAGGGGCCCCAGACATAAGGGTCACCCGGAGCACGTTTGCCGTCACTTCGCTTAACGTGAAACTAGGTGATGTTCACACCCTCTCACCGTTATGAGGTATGCTGGTGGGTTTGCTCTATTGTCTTGGGACGGACAGTAGACCAATCTCGAGGCCAAGTCGGGCAGCATTTTGACGGATAGTATTGAGGAGATCCTGGATTTTGGTCTTGTTACTTTCCATCAAGGCAATATCGTCAACAAAATCTAGATCGACTAGCTGTTTACTTTTTCCAATTTGGATACCGAACTCTGTACAATCAAGGAGTATGTAGTCGACAAAGAGAAAAAAGAGGAACGGAGAAAGAATACAGCCCTGCTTTACACCGGACAGGATACGCAAATATCCAGTATATCCTTCTTGGGTCCCAACAAAGCAT
Source organism: Artemia franciscana (assembly GCF_032884065.1). Classification (NCBI taxonomy): domain Eukaryota; kingdom Metazoa; phylum Arthropoda; class Branchiopoda; order Anostraca; family Artemiidae; genus Artemia; species Artemia franciscana. The sequence goes on from NW_027062675.1 coordinate 380,120, forward strand.
TCTGTGTTATCATATAATGCAACAATTAGGGCCACTATTTTATCAGGAATTCCATCGTATTGCAGATTCTTCATAGCGAGTCTCGGTCGATGCAATTGAAGGCTTTCTCGAAGTCCACTAAAATCAAGTACATTTTTTCTCGCCATTCATTGCAATCCTCAATGATTGAGGAGTGCAATGAATGGCCATAGTGTCTAGATAAAATCCGTTTAAGAACGTGATGGATGGAAACCGTGCTACTCGCCCCATTCAGACTTCCAGATTCTAGCAAAAAGTTCAAGCAACACATCCATAAAGGTATTTAGTGATATTTTTATCATATCAGCTGTTATTCTGTCAGTTCCTGCTGCTCTGCTATTCTTAAGCTTGCGGGTTGCCTGTCGAACTTCTACAACACAAGGCTCTTCTATGTTAATTTGAGGTTCAAAAAGAAGGTTGCAGGGATATCTGGTGTATTACTGGGTAGGGTCTGTTCAGAATCTTCTAGAAATGCAAGGTCCATTCTACGGGCATTTCTGCTGGGTCTGATACAATTTTGCCATTTGCATCTTTGACTGGTCCGTTTACGATTCGGCATTTCCACTTCGTTTGTAATCTTATCTTCGCCTCCGTAGTCATGACATTTTGCTGCTTCTTCTGCCACGATAGCTTTTTTATCCAAAAGGTTGTGTTTACCCCCCCCCCCCCCATTTACTCTCATTTTGACTTGTTTATTTATGTCTTTGTATATTTGATTCCTCAGAACTGTTTTGCTGTTTTCAACACCTTTTGGGAGCTACAGCTTTAAGTCACGACGCTCACCAATTAGCTTCCAGTTTTTTTCTGATAATTATTTTCCTTTTGGCTGTCTGATTATAAACCTCTTTGATGATGTACCAGGTTGACTCAGTTTCAACATCTAAGGGAAGAGCTTTAAATTTGTTAGAGAGTATAATACCGAACTTTTTTTGAACTGCTGCAGGAGAAAGCTTCGAGGAGTCAAAGGTTGGGTATATTTTGGACTCTATCTTCGGCGTGGCCTTTAGCTTCAATGTTATCCTCGTTATCATTAGGGCATGGTCAGACGCCACGTCAGCACCTCTGAAAGCTCTCACACTGGACTTTCATTTTTTTTTTGTTGATCAAAAGGTGGTCAATTTGATTATGGGCTCTCCCGTTAGGGGAGTTCCAGGGATATTTATGGTTTGTTGTATGTGCAAACATGGGGCCCTCAATTATTAGGTCATCATATTTAAGAGCGAAGTCCATTAGCTGCATTTTGCTTTCCCTTATATCCCTGAGTCCATCGCTTTCAAGGACCTCTGGGCATTAAGATGGCCAGCAGAACAAATTAAATCATGATTGGGATTGTCTTTTGTCACTTCTCGCAGGGTAGAGAGGTGATAGCGAGGGTCACTTCTCGCCATCTTTCACTGCGGCGTCCGCATCGTTTGTAGATGAGTAGCATGCCACTATGGTTAGCTTTGCATTGCTTCCCGTAAATCGAGCTTTAATGATCCTTTTGTTAATGTGGCTCCAACTTGTCAAAGCTTTTGAAGCTGTTTTGGAGAGCATTATGGCCATACCACCAACTTTCTAATTCTCAAGGCCACTGTGCAGGATAGTATACCCTTTATCCAGATTTCGTTTGCCTGCTCCAGTACAACAGACCTCAGAGAGCGCTAGTATATTCAGGGCATAATTATGCATTTCTTTCACAACCTGTTCAGTTTTTGATAGTTGGGCCATGGTTCTGACAGTTCAAAAACCAAGGTTTATGGGGATAATTTGCTTTCAAATAGGGTGTCCGGGTGCGTTCCAATGTTGTCAGTGTCGGATAATCCGGGGATGGTCAATGGTCATTATTAGATTGGGGAATCGTAACAAAAAGGAAAACCATTGGCTCTTTTTGGATGTTTCAATGGCAATAAATTTGTCCAAGGGCAGGTTGCTAGACCACTGCAAAACCCTTCTCCTTTATCCAGGCTGTTGGTATAGCATTGGTCTTCAAATCTGAGCGTCAAGCGTTCGATTCCTGCCTGGGTCTTTCTTTTTCAATCTTGATTTTGTCCCTTTTGTATGTTTTTTTTTTTAAATAATTCACTATTTTTGTAAATGTAATGCAATTAGTTTTTAAACTTGTGAAGCAGTTTGATTCAAAAGGGAATGGAGGTCTTCATGTTCATGGTTTGCAACTATATTCTTAGTAGATCACTAAAGCCATACCCTAGCCCTTGGCATAATTTCGTTAAAATCCTTTGGGGGGGGGGGTTGGAGCTAATTTTCCCAAATCAAATGATAATGACAGATAAAAATAAAAATTAGCCATATAGTAACAAAGAAGATAAAAATGTATCGAAAAAAAATGACCCGTTTCAATGAATGTTTAAATTATGCAGGCTTATCATAGTTTTGACAAGATTTTTATAGAGACTAAGTTTCATCTGGGGGGGGGATGTACCCTCTTTCCTATAGCAAATTACCTTTCTGATCCCAACCCCTTGCCACTGGGATTGGAGAAGTGTAGTCACGTGGTTCTGGAACCATTCAAAGTTGTATATTAAAAGAAGGATTATTTATTGTTATATTTACTTCTTCAAATTATTGACTTATTTTTAATATTTACTAGACAGGATATAACTATTTGCAATGTATAGTATATACAGAAATGACAGTAATAAGAACCTATTTGTATTTTTTTCAGTGATATTTTTGTAGTTGTCAGGTTACATTCCAGTTGCCTTTTTTTGTTTGTTGCTATTCTACACCTATATGTCCGATTTTTTTTTGGTTTTTAGCAGGGGGAGGGGTGGTAGATGCTTAGTGAAATAAGTTAAAGATACGCGAATTTTGATGATGTTTTGAAAACTTTGAAAATCTCCCTTAGAAAAATAGTTACTTCTAGAACGCCAAGGAAAGAAATTATTTCTAGTGTATAATTCATTTACAATAGAAGAGCCCATGTTTTCTTGTTTTAATTAATAATGGGCTAAGACTATTAAAAAAACAAGTTTTTCTGAGGGAAGTAAAGAGTGAAGTCGGTGTCAATCGTATTGGTATCGTTTTTTTTTTCAATCATGGTTTTTTGTCTTCCATTTAATTTTATTTAAAAACGGACAGAGGTTAATCTAAACAAGAGCTAAGAGCTCATATGGCACTTGTGACGAGGCAAGAAGAGCTAAGAGCCAAGAGATCATGTTATATGAGCTCTAACAAAATTCTATGAATCAATAGATTGATTTAAAAGGAAAATAAGAGGCTTAATGCCGGCCAGGATTTAAAATAAGAGCTCTGAGTCACGATATCCTTCTAAATATCAAAATTCATTAAGATCCGATCACCCACTCGTAAGTTATAAATACCTAATTTTTCTAATTTCTCCTCTCCCTTTAGCCCCCCAGATGGTTGAATCTGGGAAAATGACTTTATCAAGACAATTTGTGCAGGTCTCTGACACGCCTACCGATTTTCATCGTCCTAGCACGTCCAGAAGCACCTGACTCACCCAATCACTGAACCCCTGCCCCCAACTCCCCCAAAGACAGCGAATCGAGTCACCAAGCTTCATCCCGATTCCTCCACTCCAAGCGTTTTCCAAGATTCCCCCTACAACTCCCCCCAATGTCAAATATCTGGTCGGGATTTGAAATAAGAGCTCTAAGACATGAATTCCTTCTAAATATCAAATTTCATTAAGTTCTGATCACCTATTCGTAAGATAAAAATACCCCAATATTCCCGTTTTCCAAACTCCCCCCAATGTCACGGGATCTGGTCGGAATTTAAATTTAGAGCTTTAAAGCACAAGATCCTTCTAAATATCAAATTTCATTAAGATCTGTTCACCCTTTCGTAACTTACAAATACCTCAATTTTCAAAATTACCCCGCTCCCCCCTCCAACTCCACCAAAGAGAGCAGATCCGGTTCGGTTATGTCAGTCACGTATCTTAGACAGGTTTTTATTCTTCCCATCCAGTTTCATTCTGATCTCACCGCTTCAAGTATTTTCTTAGATTTCCGGCCCCCCCCCAACTGCCCCCCCAATCACGCTGGATCTGGTTGAGATTTAAAATAAGAGATCTGAGTTACAAGGTCCTTCTAAATATGAAGTTTCATGAAGATACAATCATTCCTTCGTAAGTTAAAAATACGTCATTTTTTCTAATTTTTCAGAATTAACCCCCCCCCAATAGAGCGGATCCATTCTAATTATATAAATTACGTATCTAAGACTTCTGTTTATTTTTCCCACCAAGTTTCATCCCGATCCTTCCAATCTAAGCGTTTTCCATGATTTTAGGTTCCCCCACCCTAAACTCCCCCCAGTGTCACCAGATCCGGTCGGGATTTAAAACAAGAGCTTCGAGACAAGATATCCCTCTAAATATCAAATTTCATTGAGATCCGATCACCCGTTCGTAAGTTAAAAGTACCTCATTTTTTCTAATTTTTCAGAATTCCCCCCCCCTTCCCCAACTACCCCAAAGAGAGCGGATCCGTTCCGGTTATGTCAATCATGTATCTAGGACTTGTGTTTATTTTTCCCACCGAGTTTCATCCCGATCCCTCCACTCTAAGTGTTTTCCAAGATTTTAGGTTTCCTCCTCCCAACTTCCCCCCAATGTCACCAGGTCCGGTCGGGATTTAAGATAAGAGTTCTGACACACGATATCCTTCTAAATATCAAATTTCATTGAGATCCGATCACCCGTTCGTAAGTTAAAAATACCGCATTTTTTCTGATTTTTCAGAATTACCCCCCCCCCCCTAACTACCCCAAAGAGAGCGGATCCGTTCCGTTTATGTCAATCATCTATCTAGGACTTGTGTTTATTTTTCCCACCATGTTTCATCCCGATCCCTCCACTCTAAGTGTTTTCCAAGTTTTAGGTTTCCCCCTCCCAACTCCCCCCAATGTCACCAGGTCTGGTCGGGATTTAAAATAACAACTCTGAGACACGATATCCTTCCAAACATCAAATTTCATTAAGATCTGATCAACCCTTCGTAAGTTAAAATTACTTCAATTTTTATCAATTTAACAGTAAAAATAAAGCATTTAGAATTGTTGCTTAGCTTTTTTCGTTTAATTTGGCATCACTTCAGCACAATGAGCTCAGTCCAATGATTGACTGGCGTTTTCGATCTGAAAAGGATACTTTATGACAAAAAAACAGAAACTTGTTTTTCTTCCAACAATTTGTTTATTCCTGGTTTTAATTTGCAAAGGTATGGTAGGCATTGGTGACCTTATCCATGTCAAAATCCAAAACTTAATTATCATCACTATCAGTTTTAATTTGTTCGGTTCGTTTTACCTGAGCGTGTCCATGTCAAAATCAAACACCTCATAATCATGGCTATAGTTTTCAATTTGTTTGGTTCGTTTTACCTCGGCTTGTCTTTTGTCAATATGAAATACATATCGCCAAACCTTTTTTTTTCTTTTACAAAGGGAAGTATTGATGAGCTTATGTATGTCAAAATCCCAAACCCAATCATTATAACTATCATTATGAATTTTGACACATTTTGATTATCGCTTTCAAGGTTGATTTTCGTTGACTCGTTCACATGTTTGGTATCACATGTCTTCTAACCGCGTGTGTCTGCTTTTCTTTTAAATTTTTGACTTGCTCACATGCTGGGTGTCACATATCTTCTAACTATGTGTGTCGGTTTTCATTTTTAATACGCCATGCTTTTCTTCTAACCGCGTGTATTTGATGTTCATTTTCATTTTGACTTGCTCACATTTTAGTTGCCGCATGTCTTCTGACTGACTATGTCTTTGCTCTTCATTTTCATTTTTTTACAAGACACCGCCTTTCTTCTATCTGCGTGTGTATTTGCTCTTCATTTTCATTTTTGACTAGCTCACTTGCTGAGTATCGCATGCCTTCTAAACGTGTGTGTCTTTGCTCTTAATTTCGTTTTTGACATGCTCTAATGGCCGCTTTTGCATATCTTCTAACCGCCTGTATCTTTGCTCTTCATGTTCATTTTTGACACGTTTTTGGACTTTAATTTAGTAATGGCTTTTGCTTTATCTGCCCGTATTGGTGTTGTCGCAATTGATGGTCCAGGTTGTCGATTTTCACATCTTGTCACGGTTGATAGTTGGAACCAATTGGTGTTGGAACCAACAGGTATATATATATATATATATATATATATATATATATATATATATATATATATACATATATACATATATATCAGGCACGTACGCAGGAATTTTTTTCGGGGGGGGGGGAAACCTTTGAAACAGCAGATATAAAGTAGCATTTTTTTATTTAGTAACAAAATAAATGCAAAAAGCACGTATATCGGAAAATACAGATTAACCTTTACCTGTAGTATTGTAGCGGATGGGGGGAAGGAGACTGAAGCCTCAAAAGTACGTTTTAGGCTCAGGTTATGTTCATAGCGATTTAGAGCCAGTGATTAATTTATTATAACCCACTGAAAGGGAAATTTTAGGGTTAATAGTGCAATATGGGTGCTGTGGGGGGTAGTTCTTCTATTACGAAAACGTCGATTTTAATGAAAAATGATCTAAATTCTTTATAAATGTCCTACTTTTGCCAGAAATTCCTAGAAACCATGGGTAAATTAAACATTTTACAAAATTTCGGGGGGAGGGGGCGGTTCCGAAGGCCCCTCTGCGTATGTGTCAGATATATATATATATATATATATATATATATATATATATATATATATATATATATATATATATATATATATATATATATATATATATATATATATATATATATATATATATTCATATGTATAAATATGTATATAATGTTGTCTTTTTTTTTATTATCGTTCGTTTAACTCTTTGTTATTAATTTTGTGAATTTAATCTTCATTCAAACCACTTTTCAGGACCATTCAAGATCCAGCTAGTCAAAGGTTGACTTGGTATAAACCTCCATTAACAGTTTTAGTCATTAAAAAAGTTCGAGATGCGGCGGTTCTTCAACCTTTCATACAGTTGGTCAAATGGCTGATTCAGGTAAGAAAGGATTTGAAAAACATAAACAAAATTTCATTTAGGATTTAAGGCTTAGTCCTTTGTATACGAATTACAGAAGAAATGATTTAGCTGAATAAGAAATGATTCTATGACCGATTATAATCAACTTCTGGCAAAAAGACATATAAGGCTAGCTACCGAGAAACTGAGTTTTTCCATTTGAAGTTTTTTTTAATATCTAATAACTGACGATATCATGCAAAATAAAGGTAAAATCAATAAAACCTGCTCTGAATTGGTAAGTAGAAACAGTACCGAGTACCAAAAGTAAAAATAACCAGCATTTTAGTCAGAAATTGACTAAATGATCTTTTTTGTCGGTCTTAGCTGAAATCATAGACAGTGCAATAGCGCTCCTTAAGTAAAGAGGGAACTGGGCTACGATGTTAATGTAATTTATGCTATTTGCCCATTGTTTACTTATACTATTTGTTATTGTTTATTTTATTTTTTTTCATCAAGGCACTTCGTATGAAAGGAAAAATTGTAGAAACTTTTGAAGGAACTCATATGATTGGGAATTGAATGTTCTAGTGCCCTTTTTAAGAATCAAAAGTGATTGGAGGGTAGCAAACCCACCTTTCACCCCTCCCCCCTTTCCTCCAAAGACATTTGATCAAAATTTAGAGATTGCCATTTTGTTAAGTAGGGTCGAACAGTCCAATAACTATGCCTTTGGCGATGTCATCCACCCTTAAGCCCTAGGGGCGAGGGCTATAAGCTATGTAATTTGCCCATGTTTGTATGTACTATTTGTTATCGGGAAAGGTGGCATCTTAGACCCAAGATATCCAAAAAGGCCAAGAGCACGCAGATGAAGCTTTCGGGAATGTTAAGGGGAATGTTGAACTAAAGCAAAACACACTATGTGTATGCAGGTTGTCAAAAGGGTGTATCTCAGGAATTGCTTAGGGTATTGAGTTGGAACGTTCAGGGAATGATGAGGAGATGATTAGTTGACGAAAAGCCAATATGTACACGCTACTACAATTACTAATAATACTGCTACTGCTACTTCTACAACTACTACTGCTTCTTCAGATACTACTCGTATTGCGACTACTGCTAAGGCTGATGATGTTAGAGTGAAAATTCTTGGGAATATTGAGGAGAAACTTGAACTGAATTAAAACACACTATGTGTATGCAGGTCGTCAGAAGGGCGTATCAGCAATATCTTCGGAATGGCTTGAAGTATTATATTGAAATTTCTGGAGCATGATGAACGGGATTTTCAACAGAATGAAAGGTAACATGTGTATTTTACTTCTCCAACCACTGCTGCTACTAATACTCCTACCACTATTACGACTGCGACTACTACTACTAAGGCTGAGGGTATAAAGGTAGAAATTTTAAAATATTGAATGGGAAGTTGAATTAAATCAAAACAAACTGTGCGCCAGCATGTTGTCACAAGACATATCAACAATATCTTAGGAGTAGCAAGGAGTATTAAATTGAAACTTTCTGGGCTTGTTTTGGGGATTTTGAACTGATCAAAACGCAATTTATGCATACTACTGCTACTGCTAATACAATTACTACTATTATTGAGTCTGATGGTATTTAGGTAAACCTTTAAAGGGATTTCTAAGGGAGTTTCAACTAAATCCAAACACGCTGTGTGCATACAGGCGTTAAAAAAGCATATAAGCAATATCTCAGGAACGACATAAAGTATTGAGTTTGAACTTGAAGGGGATGTTGAACTAACTTAAAGACACTATTTGTGTGATGCCACTACTGCTATAACTACTACTTCTACTGAGTCTAAGGATATAAAGGTGAGGCTTTCAGGGAACATTAGGGAATGTTGAATTAAATCAAAACATACTTTGTGCATTCAGGTTACCAAAAGGGCGTAAGCAGTATCTAATGAATGGCTTAGACCATAAAGTTGGAACTTTCAGGGCACACTGAGAAATGTTGAACTTACCAAAAAGTACTCTGGGCAGACTTTCATTTCTATTACTGCTGCTACTGTTGCTGCTACTTCTATTGCTGCTAGTATTGCTACTATGACTACGACTGCTGAGACTAAAGGTATTAAGGTGAAACTTCAAGGGAATGATTAGGGTGATGTTGAATTAAATTTAAACACACTATGTGAATGCAGATTATCAAAAGGGCGTATCAACAGTATCCTAGGAATGGCCTTGAGTAATCTTTCAGGGCATTTTATGAGGGATATTGGAACTAAATGAAAGACACTCTTTACATACTACTACTGGTAAAACTACAACTACTGCTGCTACTATTACTACTACCAGTACTACTATTACTACTACTACCACTGTTGCTGCTACTGCTGCTGCTACTACTGCCAGTACTAGTACTACTACTATAATTATTGAAGTGAAGGGGATTAAGGTGAAAATTCCTAAGGACGAAGGGTATCTAGATGGAAAAAGGGAATTTTGAGGGGGATGCTCAACTAAATCGGAACTACCACTACGACTGCTGCTTCGCTTCTACTTAGGCTATGGGTATTAAAGTAAAACTTTCAATGTATATATATAAAGCGATGTTGAAACTAAGTCAAAACACACTGTTTGAATTTAGGTTGCCAAAAGAGTACATGAACAATCTGACATTAATCAGATTGAACAATATGGCATTATATTAGCAGCTGGGAGTATTAAGTTGAATTATTCAGTGCACGTTGAGAGGGATATTGAACTAACCAAAAGACACCCTGTGTAGGTTCCTCACCCCGATCTTAGATCCTATGATGCCTCCTATCGTGCTCAAGGCGTCGCACCAGAAATAATGGGAAACTTAAAGAAGTTTGGTCTTAGACGATTAAATATGGGAAGATAGGGATTAAAGACCGGTAGCGCCATTTACATTTTAGTGTGTTGCGACTCCATTATAAGTTACATTTCAAAGAAATGTCGATAATTGGCATAATTAGTGTGCAACCTGAACGTTTAAACCTTAATTGTTTAAACATAATTAATAACTGTTCAAACATAATTAGTGTGCACATTTAAACCTGAGTTTTTGATGTACGTAATACATAATCATTAACTTTTGTTCTCGACAGTTGTGCAAAGCAAAATCTGGTTTGCAAAAAGTAGGGCTAGCTTAATTTCGAACGAGAAATACTGTATATTTGTCTTAGTCAGAACAGTTCCCAAACGGCCTCTTTATGTTGAATTCTGCGCTTTCCTTTTAACTAAAATGTTTTGTTGATTCAGTTTACCATATAACAATGCAGTACTGGATACCTTTGCGTAATATGTCATTTTGGAAAGCACTATTAAAATTTTAGTATTAAGAATGGACTGTTGGCGGCTACCTCCTCAAATATAGTGTAATTTTTTTATTTTGGTCATCATTTTTCTAATTCATAAAAAAAGAATATTTTAAAACGTAAGTCCCGAGAAAGGACTGTCATTGATGCGTACTTGTTTTTCATTAGTTCTCTTCAATAGTAGTGAACTGATCATTATTACAGCGATAGCTGCAATCTTGTAAAGAGCGAATCACGGCCCATAGTAACCAAAAGTTAAAGCAATGTATTTAAAAAAACTGTCTAGTAGAAAAAAATTGCATATGAAAAGGATTCAAGGACACTAAATATTATTTTGGTTATTCTTGACAGTAAAATGCTATTTTGAAAACAAATTTACTGGAATTTTGAAAGACCCTAAAACGCCTAAAAAATGGCGTCGGATGAAACTAAAAAGCTACCGTTTGAAGTACCGTTATCGAAACCCTTTAAATGAAACTTAAAGCCCTCCACCTAGACCAACAAAGATTGAGACTTTTTTTTTGCATTGGTAAAACTGATTTGTTGTTTTGTTGGCTTTTTTCATTTATCGTCAGTGGGGTACTGGAAGATCACAGAGAGCCGTTTGAGGGCTGATTTACAAATTAATTTTTATATATCTAACTGTTTCATATAAATTTGACTCTATACCACCATCATAAATTGGCATATGATACCTGAAAATTGCACTTTAGGCGTGGGTTTTGTGTTTTCAGTAAATCGCTAGTTTTTCAAAATTGCAAATATAGGGAAATATCATGAGCCAGTTTGAAACAGTTTTTCAAAAATATTCTCTAAAACTGCGAAACATTAATTTTTATTCGTTTTAAGTTTCATCTTCGCTGTTTACTTCCATAAAAAATTACTTTTTATAAATTAATTTAACTAGGGGTCGTCATTTGAAGGAGAGGGATAATTAGTATAGAAATGTTGTAAGCTGTAGATTTCTCCAATACAGCTAAAACTTTATCGAGTGAAAGTTCTGAGTTTGCCAAGCGGCTTGAAAGTAAGGTCTGAGAGACATGGATTTTTGGGGTCTCATACCTGTACTGACATATCGGTGTTGTGCCGATACGATACTGAAATATTGGTATCGTACCGATACGATACGATATAATTTGTTGATAAATTCCTCTTCGAAAAAAAAAAACAAAGCTTAAAGATAATAATTCACTGGATTCGCAAAATTAGGCCATTACAAGAATTATTTGATTTTCGCTACCTTTTCTGATCAGAAGCTTCTGAACACACAAACGAATAGGCAGATATTTAAAAAGGTGACAAATAAGAAAAAAAATTAATATAAAACGCGGGGCTAGTTACATAAACACAAATACATGAAAATCTGGCTGGAAGAAGCTTAAGATATCTATTTAAACTGGTTATTCAAAACCCAAATTTTAATAGTGGGACTTTGAATTTTAATCATTCACGTATTACTGTGAAAACTTTATTTATATTCAAATGATATGATCTCTTACTAACGAATTCGTGCATGGCAGCTAGAGTTTTAACTTTGGTGGAGAGATTTAAAGAATGCGTCGACAAAATCGTCCAGTATGCCGACCAATGCCAGTATGACACATAAGCTAAATTTTCCAGGTAAATAGGTAGATTTTCCAAGGTGTTGACACACGGTGGCATCTTCGATCTTTCACACACGCAAGTGAACAGTCATTAAACAGAAATGCAAAGGTTAATTGGATTTTTCTTGGTTGTTTTGGTGGAAGATGTCCGTTCTTGAAATCACCATACATTTCAAACATTGCTGCGCCAGGTGTGTATTGACCAGTATCGACAACAAATATACTTTGACTTCATTTGACTCACCTCTGCTGCACTCTCCACCATGGTCCGACTTAGCTGATGACTCCGCCCCCCAAAGACTGGACAAGCAAAAATTACCCCAGGAAATCTGGTGCCTTCTTCTGGACAAATTGTGCTTAAAAAAATTAATCAAATCGGCCGATAACCAATTTTTTTTCCGATATACGATAATAACATTGACCTTTATATCAGCCATATACTATCGGTCGGCCGATATATTGGTCAAACCCTACATAAAACTACCGATAAGTTACTTGCATAATCGCTTCGTTTCCTAGGTCGTACCTCCGGTGCGATTGTTACTAAACGTATACTTAGTTTACATAAAATTACTGTGTATTCTAATGTAATTATTCAATAAATTGCAAATATCATCCTACGACAGATTTGAGGCTTTATTCAACCATGTGAAGTATTCCATAGTTTTGTATCAGCTTTTAGGCGGAGGTCAGTAGATCCTTTATCGGGATGGGTGTTTGAAACTTTAGAAGTGTGTCTTAGTCGAACATTTACGTAATATCGAGCATTTTGAATGATGAAATCAAAATGTTTAAAACGGAAATCAATGCATGAAGTTTAGCGAAAAAATTTAACATGAACATGAGAGGAAACCCTTGGCAGACTTCTTCCCATCATATTCACGGTTAAGCTTAACACCATATTAAATATCAAAATAAATCATAGGCAGCGCAATAGCGCTGCCTATGTAAAGAACGATGTTGGCATAATGTATTATTTATTTAATTTTTGGTTTGTTTGGTTTGGTTTATTTTAGACCAGGGCACTTGGTAATGAAGGAGTTGTCGTAGAAACTTCAAAAAGAGCTCATTCGATTGGATATTGAAAGGGCTAGTGCCCTATTTAATAGTCGAAAGCGATTGGAAGGCAAGTAACCCCTCTCTCACGCCCACCCTTTCCCCAAACACATCCAATAAAAAATTTAAATTGCCATTTTGTTCAACATAGTTTAAAGGTTCGAAAATAATGTCTTTGAGGATGACAACGCCCCCATATCCCTCAAGGTAAAGGCTGTAAGATATGCCCTGGGGACATAAAAGGTTTTTATGGCACTTGGTATATACTAAGTATTTACGGGTGATCGGATCTAATGAAATTTGATATTTAGAAGGATATTGTGTCTCAGAGCTCTTGTTTTAAATCCCGACCGGATCTGGTGGCATTGGGGGGTGTTGGAGAGGGAAACCTGAAATCTTGGATAACGCTTAGAGTGGAGAGATCAGGATGAAACTTGGTCGGAAAAATAAGTACAAGTCCTAGACACGTGATTGACATGACCAGAACAGATCCACTTTATTGGGGGAGTTGGGGGGGGGGTAATTTGGAAAAATTAGAAAAAATGAGGTATTTTTAACTAACGAACGGGTGATCAGATCTTAATGAAACTTGATATTTGGAAGGATCTTGTGCTTCAGAACTCTTATTTTAAATCCCGACCAGATTTGGTGACAGTGGAGGAGTTGGAGGGGGAAACCAGAAATTGTGGAAAACGTGAAAATTGAGGTATTTTTATTTTATGAATGGGTGTTCGGATCTTAATAAAACTTGATATATAGAAATATCTTATGTCTCAGATGCTCCATTTTCAATTTGAATCGGATCCAGGGACACAGGGGGGTGGAGGGAAGAAACAGAAATCTTGGAAACCGGAAATCTTGGAAAACGCTTGGGAAGAAAACGCACAAGTTATAGATACGTGATTGACATAACGGGACCGGATCCGCTTTCTTTGGGGGTGTTGGGTGGGATTTCTAGTGCTTTGTCGAGTTCCGTTCTTCTGGATGTTCTAGGACGATGAAAATTGGTAGGCATGTCAGGCACCTGCACAAATTGCCTTGATAACAGTCGTTTCTCCGATTCGAGCATCCGAGGGGCTGGAGGGAGAGGAAAAATTGGAAAAAATGAGGTATTTTTAACTTACGAATGGTTGATTGAATCTTAATGAAATTTGATGTGAAGAAGGCCATCGTGTCTCAGAGCTCTTATTTTAAATCTCGACCGTATCCGGTGATATTGGGAGGAGTTGCAGGGGGAAACGGGAAATCTTGGAAAACGCTTAGAGTGAAGAGATCGGATTAAAACTTGGTGAAAAGAATAAGCACAAGTCCTAGATAAGTGATTGACATAACCGGGCTGAATTCGCTCTCCCTGGGGGAGTGGGGGGAGTTAATTCGGAAAAATGAGAAAAAACTGCGGTATTTTTAACTTCCGAACGGGTGACCGGATCTTAATGAAATTTGATATTTAGAAGGAACTCATGTCTCAGAACTCTTATTTTAAATGCCAACCAGATCTGGTGAAATTAGGGGAGTTGAAGGGGGAAACCGGAAATCTTGAAAAACCCTGAGAGTGGAGAGATCTGGACGAAACTTGTGGCAGAATAAGCAATTGACGTAGATACGTGATTGACGTAACCTGACTGTATCCGCTCTCTTTGGGGGAGTTAGGGGGTCCATTGCTTTGCCGAGTTCGGTGCTTCTGGACGTGCTAGGACGATGAAAATTGGTTGGCGTGTCAGGGACCTGTCGTGTTCAGGGAGGCTGAAGGGAGAGGAAAAAATTAGAAAAAAGAGATAACTTACGAATGGGTGATCGGATCTTAATGAATTTTGGTATTCAGAAGGACCTCGTGTCTCAGAGCTCCTATTTGAAATCCCGACCGGCATTGAGCCTCTGATTTTCTTTTTAAATCAATCTATTGATTCTTACAATTTTGCTAGAGTTTATGCCATATGAGCTCTTGGCTCCTCCGACCTCGTCACAAGTGCCATATGAGCTCTTAGCTCTTGTTATAGAAAGTGTTGTCTCAGATACTTCAAAAAGAGCTCATTCGATTGAAAATATGCAGGTGCCCTGCAAATTTGCAAGTGCCCATGCAAGATTTGCATGGTCGAAAGTGATAGGAGGGCAACTAACCCCCTCCCACGCCCAAAATTTCCCCAAACATCCAATCAAAAATTTTATATAGCCTTTTTGTTCAACATAGTTTAAAGGTCCCTAAATTATGTCTCTGAGGATGGCAAGCCCTCTACAGCCCTCAGGGCAAAGTTTGTAAGTTATGCCCTGGGGGCTATAAGGTTTTAATGGAAATTTTTGTCGTAGAAACTTCAAAAAGGGCTCATTCGATTGGAAATTAAGAGGGCTAACACGTCATATGCATTTAATATAAATTTTGGGATAACTTTTTTATTCAAAATAGTCTAAATATCATATAACAAAGGTTTTTGGGTTGAAACAAACCCCAGAACCTGGGGGCAAGGGTTGCAAGCTACGCCAAAGAGTTATTTAAGGTTTTTATGGGAGGGATGGCATATAAATTCTCGAGGAGGCTCATTTGGTTAAAAAAAGAATTTCTAGTTCCCTTTTAAGAGTCAAAAGCTATGAAGGGTTGCTGGCCCCCTTCCCCCCACTACCCTCTATCAGCCCTCCTCTTTAGCTCATAATTTTCCAAACACCTCCAATCAATACTTAAAATAGCCATTTTGTTCAGCATAGGTGAACGGACTTGTAAATGTATCTCTAGGACTATGGCCTAGGTAATCCCCACAGTTACGCAATTTACCCATTATGTTTAAAAACTAAATATTGCCTTAAGATTAAATCAAAAAGCACTGTATGTGTGGTGATTGCCGATAAGACATCTCAGCAATATCCCAAGAATGACTGACGGCATTATGCTCAAACTTTCGGGGCTACTTCTATCACTACTTCTACTCTTAAAATTTAACTAAGTCAAAAGAGTGTTAGTGTATCCAAGCTGTCAAAGAGCAGAGATGGATTTTTTTTTTGAACGGTTACAAGTCTTATTTTTCAGGTCAACTAGAGGAGGTACAAACTACATTAAACACTACTATTTATGTCCAGATTTTTAAAAGGGTTTATTCTTTTAAAAATTGTTGAAAAATTTTCTACACCATTAAAATAGTAGACGAATTATAAATTCTTAAACAAAAACCGAAAGGATCTAAACTAGCATTTTCTTTTCCCCTGAAATGACTATGTCGATATAAAACGAAAAGAAATTAATTAAAAATTAGTTTTTTACTGTTTTAAAAAGTAGAGTTAAGAGAAAGTGTCAAACTTTAGCGTAAAGAGCGGGGCGTTGATGAGGAAGCAGCCCCTTTCACATGCGAAGTAATTTTGTTTTAAGTTTTAATGTCGCTCCTTACTTTCCTTTAAAAAAAACTTGTTTTTTTATTCAATCAGAGATAAAAGATGACGGAACACTTTGGGGATTGAGGTGGTCACCATGAATCTGAGAAAAAGTAAAACATGTAGCCTACACGAAAGAATATACTCTGACTTAAGATCAAGTAATGGGATAGCGCATGAATGATTAGTTTCCTTAATGAGGTTTCTAGCTTTATTGTAAACCGTAGAAAGTGGTTTTAACAGAGAAGGAATGGTTGACATCCATACTATTGGACAGCACGAAACGTAAGATTGGATCAAACAGTTAAAAAGGATTTTCAGAATTGATTAAGTGAACTTGAAAACATAGAGCTTCAGAATTGAGGTTAGGGCAGCCTTCTGTCTCTCAATTCTCTAGAGACCATCGATTGTCAAAAACCCTTCAAATAGCGCTTATTCATTGGTGGAAATAGAAGGTTAATTATACCAGCTTGTCAATTTTGTCTCTTGGGCGATCTGAAACGATTCTTTCTGGCAAAAAACTTGTAAAAATTTCAGGTAGCTGAAAATATTCTATGGGACTGATCGAAAACAGGAAAATAAATCGAAAAATGGTTCCAATCATCCTATAGGTTATTGTCTTCTGCTCATGACATTACCGATTTTGTTATACAAGCAATATCCTTCATAGAGTACACTTGTGAAAAAGAGCTAGACATTTTCTAAGATTTCTAAGCAATTAGAGGAAATAGAGCAAAATCCTAGTAAACATTTTGTAGCATCTTCTAGAAGCTACGGCCTGATATTAAAAGCGGCATCTTCAGCCAATGAAAACTTGAGTACTTTTTAAATATAAATTTTCAATTTTAACATGAGATTTTCGAGTTCCATCAGTTCACTTAATCACGGCCTTACTATACCGAGACTCTCTTAATTTTAACCAAATCAATGTGACGTTTGAAAGACAAGTTTTCATTAACAAGAATGCCCGAAAAAAGAACATATCAATCTTTAGATCTATGGATTGTCCCATTTGACAGGGGAATTTCAGATAACTGGGGATAAATCCGAGAAACACGCGAAAATATAAAAAACTGGACATTGAAAAATTTAGGGTACGATAATTAGCATCAAACCATAAAATTACACTCTCAAACAAAATTTCCAAATTTAATCAAAGCTCTGATTCGCAATTTCCCGAAGTGCCAAGTGTGCCGTAATAAGCTTCTGCTTTTTTTACTACATAGACAAGATCATTTACATGAATCCAAAATAGCTCAGGCCCTAAAACTGATTCCTGGGGGACGCCAAAATTTACCTGTGAGGATGAACGGAAAAGTGGATCAACAGAAATTAACCTTTCATTCAAATAAGACTGAAATCAAGAAAATACATTATCCTAATGCCAAAATGAGACATCTTCGATAGAAGAATTTCATGGGCTAAGGAATCTAATGCCTTACGAATATCCAGGAATATAGCTGCCAGAAATAATCCCGGATCTAATGCAGAATATATAAAATTCAAAAGGGTCACAAAGGCGTGTTCAGTGCAGTGATTTTTTCGAAAACAAAATTGAAAATCATGAAGAAATCTTTTAGATTTTAGAGAAGTATTGAGACAAAAAGCGTTTTCAAAGATTTTTGCTTAATACTGATAAAACTGAAATTAGTCGATAATTTACTGGATCATATTTGTTAGTCCACCTTTATACAGAAAACAATTCGAGCACGCTTGAGAGCATCCGGAAAAACCACTTTCAAATGACAGATTAACAAATTCTGTTAAAGGTAAAACTATTGAAAGAAGAATAGATTTAACTAAATTTGTAGGAATAGAATCTGGCCGAGATGAGGGCGAGTTTTTCAAGCCATTAACAATTTTAGTAATTTCACTTACTACTACTGGCACTAGAAAGTCCGGCTTAGGCCGAGACAAAGCAACTGTAGAAGCAATATCCTCACCTGCTAGCGAAGAATGAAATGAATACCGCTTGGACATTAAGGTCATCCTCTACAGCTTCGTCGCCAACGACCTTGAATCGGTAGATCTTGAATTGACACAAGACGAATTGTACTCGCCGAAAGATTATTTCGCTTGGTAGATTAGTGGATTTAATTTTTGCTCATTTTTAATTTAATGGAGTTCTTTCCTTTAATTTGAAAAAATTTGTTTTGTGGAAAAAGTTTTTTTTAACTGATTTAAATTAAAGAAAAATGCTACGATTCTTAACGAACTGAGTTGTCCTGTATACGAAGGGCAGATCAACCCTTGGAGCTCCATGCTTTTTAGACTGAAGTTTTTTTTTGTCTTTTCATCAAGACTGAAAGCTCTAACACAAGAATAATTTTATAAAACTTAACTATTTTTTTTGTGAAAGGCCATTTGAATGAAAATAGTCACTCATTTGTTTGTAATGAATTACAAAATTGTTATAACAATAATATCTTTACACCATGATTTAGATCGCTGTAGACAGATGGTAAAAATCATGCCATCTGTTCGCTTTATTGAAATCTTTTTTTTTTCATAATTGTTCAAACGAGCGTTTTATCACTCGAAAATGGCATTTTCGGCTCATTTTGGATATTCTGGTCGTGTTATCTTGTGTCTGGTGGGTTTAGGCTAAATTTACAGAGCGATCATGTGCTTAAAACACCTGAAAACACATTTTATAGGTAAACACAATTGGGAGTCTCAAATATTCCCTTGTTCATTATTGTTGTCAGTATAGGTCTTTAAGAAGATCTTACCATTTCACCTGATACGAATTTTAGCTGTTCTTTTGTGTGCATCTCCTGTGAGTACGTATCATTGTTTCTTTGGGGTAAGGGGGTCGGTCATAGAAAAAACGCAAAAAAGAAATAAACAACATAAAAAATATAAAGAGAAAAGAGCTTGTATGTGTGTATTTTTCTTGCATATCCATTTCGTTCAGCTTATTATGTTAATATTTCTAGAAACTACGATGTCACTCTCAAATTCTACTGTTCAAACTCAACCCTTAAAACGTGTCTGCCCCCCTTTCTGAGCCGGCATAAGGACTTAAACAGGTCAAAAACAACAACTATGGTGGCTTGAATTGGAAAATTTTTCCAATTGATTTCTTATGTAATTTTCACATAGGTGGATGTTGCCATTTATTTGACTTATTGGTAAAAATTAAAATAAAATTATGAACTGGCAGTTTTTGTTTATTCGGAATTATATTGAAGAAACTTTTTTTCTATAAGAAATATATGTACACTTTCAAATAATAGGCCTGATTTGGAAGACCTGCTTCTGAAATCTGAGAAAATCTGAGAGTACATGCTCAAAATGTCGCACGAAGTATTATCGTCTGAAGAATTTTAAAATTGGATAGAAGAAAGAATCTGCAGCAGCATCTTCCAGTTATTCTTCATACCACTTCTGCTTAGCATTTCAGTTAAATCAACTGTGGTGAATGGAGACTAGTACGATGCAGAAGGGAGACGAAAACGGGATCCATGGCTTTCGTTAAGGAAAAAACAATAAATATCACATACTCATAGACATATAAATCGTTTATCAAACAACCTAGATTACAGAACAAACTACTCAGTTGCCAGGGCTAGAATAAGGTCACTATTGATGTTTTATATATTTGACATTTTAGTGGCAAAATCCTACTTGACCAAGGAAGTTTCCACGCCCCAGAGAAAGGAATCAACAGGTGGAAAAGGGAATGTGCACCTCCCTTTGAGCATGTCCAATCTTTCAAATACATTTGTCCATGGTCACTAGTTAAAGACGACTAGTAGCTTAGCCTGTCAGAGGACATGCATTATAAAGAGAAAAAAACACAGAGCGTACTCTGCTGGGAGGATTGGAGAAAATTTCGCCCCTCTCCCCCTCCTTCAACGCAGATTGCAAAATACTATTCCTTGACAGTTCTCAGACAAGAAAGTTTTCTGACAGTTTCGACTCAATGCTTCATCTGTCAGACACAACAGGGTAGAATCACCAATTCTATGCATAAAATGTATCACAATTTCAATAAAATTTATTGCCTGTTTAATGAAAAGCACTTGCCAGGCTACAGGCTTTAGGTCCCTGTTGTATAATCATCACACGACATTTTCAGAGATGAAGATCAGTAACTGCCTAGGAGTTACCGAAACAACCGATTATATAGGTTGATTTCCAAGATTTATGTGATGAAAGATATTTTATGCCATTTAATTCTTACTCCAAGCAATGGGCTCATTCTAACAGAAATTAAAAGCACTATTGCACTTTTTAAGTGACCAAAAAATTGAATGACACCTAGGCCCCCTCCCACGCTCATTTTTTCCCAAAGTCACCGGATAGAAATTCTGAGATTCTTATTTTGTTCAACATAGTCGAAAAACCTAATAATTTTGTCTTTCGGGACGACTTACTCCCCACAGTCCCCGGGGGAGGGGCTGCAAGTTACAAACTTTGAACATTTTCTACATATGTATGTTTATTTCTGTGTTTGTGCTGTTGCATTGGTGATTTCTTTTTTCTTTATGTAGTAATAGTTATTTGGAAGTATACAAACGTTTTCAGGGGAACTTTTTCGTGTTGAGGGGGTAGGTCTCGCTCTTCACGCCTCGCTCTTTGTGAGAAAGAGTCAAACTTTAGCGTAAAGAGCACGGCGTTGAGGAGGGACAACCCCTTTCATACACGGAATAACTTCTGTTCGTTTCAAGTTTCAAAGTTGCCCCTTACTTGCAATTAAAAAAAAACTGTTTTTTTTTATTCTTTTCAGAGATCAAAGATCTTTTTTGGTCTGGACTCTTTTTTAGTAAACCATTTTTAGTTATCCTTTTTTGGGGATCCAATACGTGTCTATGTTTGTGTGTGTGAAGAGTTAGGGGGGTTTGAAGGAAGAAAACATTTTTATGTAACCTAAAGGACGAATTGCGGTCAATTACATTAAGGATCTAATATATCGTTAGTTTTCATGTTCGTACTAAGTCAAATATGCATCTGATATCTATTATGAAATTTTGTTATAAAGAAAAAAGAAGAAGAAAAAAAGATTCACGTGAGAAGGAAAAAGAAGCAGCTTTTTCGGACAAATGATGTACATGAAAAAGATCATTTTGTAATATTCAAAGAAAGATGAAAATAACGCTTTTCTGCTTGCGCAAGTTTTTCAAAGCACTGCATTTTTGATTCTAAACCACTGTAGCAAGTTTTGCTGGCTTTCCCACTAAATAAAAATAATATATATATATAATTACTATAAAATAATTACTATAAAAATAATTATATTTTTTATATAATTATATATTATAATAATTATATATATATATATATATATATATATATATATATATATATATATATATATATATATATATATATATATATATATATATATATATATATATTTATATATATGTATATATATATATATATATATATATATATATATATATATATATATATATATGTATATATATATATATATATATATATATATATATATATATATATATATATATATATATATATATATATATATATATATAAAATTATATTATATTATATATTAATAATAATTATATATTATAATTATATAATTAAAAATAATTACTATAAAAATATAATATATAATATATATTACTAAAAAAATAATATGTAAAAATAATATGTACATGTAATAACAATAATATAATAAAGACCATAATGTTATAAATAGTAAAGATAAAGAATCTAATAATAGTTGGCTTTGGTTTATTTGGTAGTGTCGAATTGATAAACACTTTTACTTACCCAGTTGTATTATCTGATTTGCCGAGTGTTGTTTAAGTACTTTATTTCACATTACATAAGCTGAATACAGAAAAGAAACTAATTAATTGGAGTTTATCTCGTCCCTGCAGTTAAAACTCATATTGCAGCATTCAAAGTATATCTAACTATAGAAATGCTTATTAAACAACTGTCAGAATCTTGTCTTTGTTCCTTTGATTTAAACGCAACTATAACATCGGTCACAATACGGTATTTTCAAATAAGGAGCCCGCTATATTCATGATATTAACATCAGTTAACTTGTGAAAGAAATCAGAGAGGCGAAAACATTCTGTTCAATCTTCTGACTGACACACGATTAAAGAAGGAAGGTCACCGCGCTAATCCACAGGGTTTCCACCAACCCCCTGAAAATTTTCAGACTTCCCTTACAATTTATTATGGTTTTCGTAATATTCAGTTTTAAAACAATTCTGTAAAAAAAGGGAAAAAATTTCAAAGGCTTAAAATTTCCGGCCGAAGCATAAAAAATTTGGTTCCTTTGCTAAGCTGAATCTAAAGATTTAACACTTTTTCGAAGACTGCCATTCAATTTTCTCAAGACAGTCTTACGGCCCTTTTAACTGGGCTGTCGGGCCCCTTATAGATTACGTGTCATTTTAAGCCCATTTAACCAATTGATATTTACTATGATGATACTTTTTTCTGTGATAGAAACTTATACATTATTTCTTTACCTGGTACTACTCCAGAGGAGCCAGAATAGGGATGGTCGACTAGGTTCTGACACCGCAAATGACCAGCTGCTACCCAATTGTGGCAAATTATGCTCTTTTGCACCACGTGGGTGCTTTTTTGAGTTGCTGGGTAATGAATTTTCAAATTATCGCAATTTTCTGATCTTTTCTTAATTAAACTTTGGCACATTTATGGGAGAAAATTTGAATCTTCTACTAATTTACACAAAAAAAATGGTGTTTGTATCTAGTTTTCCCTTTTGTGGCTGAACTATTTTAGACGCGCTGTGTGTCCATCGGAAGCTATTTCTAAATTAAATGATATTTTCTGTTGTTTGACTTTTTTTAAACAATTAATTTTAATTTCAAACATTATTTGTTAATTCTGTTTTAAGATATCACCTTTTTTTAGTTGTATTTTGCTATGAAAAATATTAAATAATAATAATAATTACTTGTATTACCGAAGAAAGACATAGTAGAACGTTCTCAAAAAGGGCGGGAGATAACAAGAAAGGATTTAAGAAGATAAAATTCATAGCCAGGATTAAAGAATAAAATTGCTATCTGTTTTCACTTGCTGCCTTTTACAACAAGCTTCGATCGAGCATCTGTAACATGGCTTCTGCTAGTATCCTGGAAAAAAAAAATAACAAAACAAACAAACACTCGTCCGCAAAAAATACAAAATTCCACATTTTTGTAGATACGAGCTTGAAACTTATACATTAGGATTGTCTGATACGCTGAATCTGATGGTGTGATTTTCGTTAAGCTTCTATGACTTTTAGTGGGTGTTTCCCCTATTTTCTAAAATAAGGTAAATTTTCTCAGGCTCGTAACTTATGATGGGTAAGACTAAACTTGACGAAACTAATATATTTAAAACCAGTATCAAAATGCAATTCTTTTGATGTAGCTATTGGTATCAAAATTCCGTTTTTATGGCACTTGGTATTAACCAAATGGCATACAGCGATCGCAAATTCTGTCGGTCTATCTGTCGGTTTGTCTGTCCCGGTTTTGCTACTTTAGGCACTTCCAGGTAAGCTAGGACGATGAAATTTGGCAGGCGTATCAGGGACCGGACCAGATTAAATTAGAAATAGTCGTTTCCGCGATTTGTTCATCTGGGGGAGGAGTGGGGGGTCGCTTAATTCGGAAAAAATAGAAAAAATGAAGTATTTTAACTTACAAACGGGTGATGGGATCTTAATGAAATTTGATGTTTGGAAAGGTATCGTATTTCAGAGCTCATATTTTAAATCCCGACCAGATCCGGTGACATTGGGGGGAGTTGGGAGGCCTAAACTCTTGGAAAACGCTTAGCATGGAGGGATCGGGATGAACTTGGTGGGAAAAATAAGCAGAAGTCTTAAATACGTGATTGGCATAACCGGGAAGGATCTGCTCTGTTCGGGGGAGTTGGGGGGGGGTATTAATTCAGAAAATTAGGAAAAATTAGGTATTTTTAACTTACGAAGGAGTGATCGGATCTTATTGAAATTTTAAGTTTGGGAGAATATTATGTCTCAGAGCTCTTATTCTAAACCTAGACTGGATCTGGTGACATTGGGGGGAATTGAGGGGGGAACCTAAAATCTCGGAAAACGCTTAGAGTTTAGGGATTGGGATGAAACCTGGTGGGAAAAATAAACACAAGTCCTAGATACCTGATTGACATAACCGGAACGGATCTGCTGTAGATACGATTTTTGTAGATATTAGCTTGAAACTTATACATTAGGGTTGTCTGATACGCTGAATCTGATGGTGTGAGTTTCGTTAAGCTTCTATGACTTTTAGTGGGTGTTTCCCCTATTTTCTAAAATAAGGTAAATTTTCTCAGGCTCGTAACTTATGATGGGTAAGATTAAACTTGACGAAACTAATATATTTAAAACCAGTATCAAAATGCAATTCTTTTGATGTAGCTATTGGTATCAAAATTCCGTTTTTATGGCACTTGGTATTAACCAAATGACATATAGCGATCGCAAATTCTGTCGGTCTATCTGTCGGTTTGTCTGTCCCGGTTTTGCTACTTTAGGCACTTCCAGGTAAGCTAGGACGATGAAAATTGGCAGGCGTATCAGGGACCGGACCAAATTAAATTAGAAATAGTCGTTTTCGCGATTTGTTCATCTGGGGGAGGAGTGGGGGGTCGCTTAATTCGGAAAAAATAGAAAAAATGAAGTATTTTAACTTACGAACGGGTGATGGGATCTTAATGAAATTTGATGTTTGGAAAGGTATCGTATTTCAGAGCTCATATTTTAAATCCCGACCAGATCCGGTGACATTGGGGGGAGTTGGGAGGCCTAAACTCTTGGAAAACGCTTAGCATGGAGGGATCGGGATGAACTTGGTGGGAAAAATAAGCAGAAGTCTTAAATACGTGATTGGCATAACCGGGAAGGATCTGCTCTGTTCGGGGGAGTTGGGGGGGGGGTATTAATTCAGAAAATTAGGAAAAATTAGGTATTTTTAACTTACGAAGGAGTGATCGGATCTTATTGAAATTTTAAGTTTGGGAGAATATTATGTCTCAGAGCTCTTATTCTAAACCTAGACTGGATCTGGTGACATTGGGGGGAATTGAGGGGGGAACCTAAAATCTCGGAAAACGCTTAGAGTTTAGGGATTGGGATGAAACCTGGTGGGAAAAATAAACACAAGTCCTAGATACCTGATTGACATAACCGGAACGGATCTGCTCTCTTTGGGGGAGTTGGGGGCGAAGGTTAATTCTGAAAAATTAGAAAAAATGAGGTATTTTTAATCTACGAAGGAGTGATCCGATCTTAATGAAATTTGATTTTTGGAAGGATATCGTGTCTCAGAGCTCTTATTTTAAATCCCGACTGGATCTGGTGACATTGGGGGGAGTTTGGGGGGCCTAAAATCTTGGAAAACGCTTAGAGTAGAGGGATCCGGATAAAACTGGGTGGT
The DNA here is from genome assembly GCF_032884065.1 of Artemia franciscana. Taxonomy (NCBI): domain Eukaryota; kingdom Metazoa; phylum Arthropoda; class Branchiopoda; order Anostraca; family Artemiidae; genus Artemia; species Artemia franciscana. The sequence continues at coordinate 405,841 of NW_027062675.1, forward strand.
AAAAATAATCATAAGACCTAGATACGTGATTGAAATAACCGGAATGGATCCGCTCGCTTTGGGGGAGTTGGGGGAGGAGGGTTAACTCCGAAAAATTAAAAAAAATGAAGTATTTTTAACTTACGAAGGAGTAATCGGATCTTAATCAAATTTGATGTTTAGCAGGATATTGTGTCTCAGAGCTCTTATCTTAAATTCCGACCGGTTCCAGTGAAGGGAAAGTTGGGGCGGGGGGTGGAACCTAAAATCTTGGAAAATTCTTAGAGTGGAGGGATCGGGATGAAACTTGGGAAAAATAATCGGGTGGGAAAAATAAGCACGAGTCCTAGATACGGGATTGACGTAACCGGACTGGATCCGCTCTCTTTGGTGGAGTTAGGTGTTGGGGTTCAGTGCTTTGGCGAGTTTGGTGCTTCTGGACGTGCTAGGACGATGAAAATTTGTAGGCGTGTCAGGGAGCTGCACAAATTGACTTAATCAAGTTGTTTTCGCCGATTCGACCATCTGGGGGGCTGAAGGGGGAGGAAAAATTAGAAAAATTGAGGTATTTTTAACTTACGAGTGGGTGATTGGATCTTAATGAATTTTAATATTTTGAATGACCTCGTGACTCAGAGCTCTTATTTTAAATTCCGACCGGCATTAAGCCTCTGATTTTCCTTTAAAGCAATCTATTAATTCTTAGAATTTTGCTAGAGCTCATACCATATGAGCTCTTGGCTCTTCCGACCTCGTCACAAGTGCCATATGAGCTCTTAGCTCTTGTTTAGAGTTTCGGTTACGCTGAGTGATATAGCGAAATTTAACCTTGAAGCTTCCTCTCTCCTAATAAAATAACGTCATGATATAACGTCTCCTGATATATAACGTCATGAGCCGTTATTTGTCTTTCCCTTGCTCATTCCATCCGTGTGCTCTAGTTTCCAGCATATGTCATTGCAAAATTTAATTTTTTATTTTCATCTTGGGATTAAGAATAACCACGTCTTTTAATTTACTCAGTATGTCGTGAAGTAATAAAAAAATATTTGGACTTACAAAGTATCCTTTAATCGTCACTTATAACAAAGTCTCATACAAACCCCTAAGTTTTATTAGGGGTTTTATTAGGGGTTTTATTTAGTTTGATTAGGTTAACTAGAAGCGAATAGGCAATGGTTCAACGCTAGTGGGATTTCGTCCATCTTATTTTGGTATTATACTGAATCAAAGGAGTTTGTTTGGTATTTTATTTTGTCATTGTTATCTGAAAGTTGGTTTTCCTTATTGTATCAAAACTTTTTCTTCTTGAGAAAGATGAGTAGACGAAGGCGATGCTTTTTCCTTTTTTTGGTATTGCAATGGATATTTTAAGAAAATTTAATTTTTTTAACTTTAATAAATAAAAAAAATATTAAGAATTTAAGGAATAAATATTAGTGTAGGCCTATGTATGTTTGACTGTCAATCATTATTCATTTCCTTTTTTTTGTAAAATCCGATTTGTAGTATGTTTTGTCTTTTTCGACTGAAAATTTGTATTCCGTCTTGAATTGGAAACTTCCTTCAGATGAGAACTAGAATAAGGAACGTGATTTTGTTTGTCTCTTCTCAATGTTATTACAATGAGTCGGCAAAATAAGTTTTGTATTGTAGCTTTATTATATAAAAATTGTTATTCCTTCTCATATCAAAAACTATTTTTTTTTACAAAAGATGAGAAGGATAATGTAAATCTTTTTCTTTTCTTGATATTATAATTTATCTGAAAAGTACATTCTGCATAATATTGTTTCTTTTTTTTTTAATTGAAAATCGACATTCCTCATTGTATATAAAAAACCTTTTTCATTCTTTAAAAAGATACGAAAAAAGAGCGTGATTTTTTTCTCTTAGAATAAATCAGCTAAATACGTTTGTATCATACTTTGTCTTTCTTATCTGAAAATTGGTATCTCTTCTTACATTAAAAGCTTCTTTTAAAATAAGATTCAAAAAGGCCCCATGTTGTGATTTGTGCCCTAACTTGCCTTAAAACTGATGAAAGTGGTGTGCCGCCAGTTGGTCTATATTGAGCCTTATGTTTTTCCAGGGATTTGTTGATTTCGGTATAATAAGTAAGCCATCGTGCTAAGTAACTTGAAAGGTCTATCGTTATTGATTTCTAACCAGAAAATGGAAATAAGAGCTTAAAGGCACAGTAGGTAGTGGCGAGTGGCAAGTGACAGACATTCTGTCGCTTTCAGCAGTCCTCTTGATTTCTTGCAGCATTGTTTGATAATGTTTTTGGAATGCTTGACAACAATAAACATTTACCCTTTTGCGTATCTTTTTATTGATTTTATACATCTACTAGCTGTTGGGGTGGCGCTTCGCGCCACCCCAACACCTAGTTGGTGGGGCGCTTCGCGCCCCCCCCCCCCCAAGCCCCCCCCGCGCGCGTAAGTCGTTACGCGCCATATTAGTTACGCGCCATTGTAGTTGTGTCCCTGTGTCCCAACTGTGAATAGAGATAGATATAAATATATGTTTTTAACTACGTAAAACATGCGAATATATAACATTCTTCGCTGTCCCATTCTTTGTGCATATAAATAGATTGTCAGGTTTACTGACTCTTGAACATGTAACATATAATTGTCCATGGGAAAAACAATCCGTATTCAGATCTATACCTCATTATTCTAATGATGTGTCCCTGTGTCCCGGTCGTCATTTATATTCCCTTTGTCCCGGTCGTCATTTGTGTCCCGGTGTCCCAGTTTGTAATTTCTCTTTGAGTGTCCCGGTCGTCATTTATATTCCCTGTGTCCCGGTGTCCCGGTCGTCATTTGTGTCCCGGTGTCCCGGTCTGTAATTTCTATTCGAACAATCCCTGTGTCCCGGTCGTCATTTATATATCCCGCCTGTGCTCCCGGCGTCCCCGTTGTAGTTGTGTCCCTGTGTCCCGGTCGTCATTTATATTCCCCGTGTCCCGGTCGTGATTTGTGTCCGGGTGTCCCAGTCTGTAATTTCTCTTTGAGGTTCCCGGTCGTCACTTATATTCCCTCTGTCTCGGTCGTCATTTGTGTCCCGGTCTGTAATTTCTCTTTGAGTGTTTTTTCTTTTTAGTTTTTTACCTTTTTTCTTTTTTCAGTTTTCTTTTTCTTCTTTATTTTTCAGCGTCACTATGAAGTACATATCGACGAACCTTTGTTTATTTAACTTAAATCTGGTAGGCATTGATGACCTTATCCAAGTCAAAATCCCAAACCCAATCATCATCGCTATCATTTTCAGTTTTGATATGTTTTGACTCTCGCTGTCCAGGTGGATTTTCCTCTAACTGCGCGGTTTTGCGTTCTTTAGCCGCAAGCCTGTTTTCTTGCTGTTCTTGTGATTCCCCGGCACGCTTTCTTTTCTTACTTTCTCTATCAGCTGCAAGCCTGTTTTCTTGCTGTTCTTGTGATTCCTCGGAACGCTTTCTTTTCTTACTTTCTCTATCAGCAGCAAGTTTTTTGGTATAAACTCTTTGAGCAGCTTCCTCGGCTGTTGCCATTGTAGGTTCTTCAGTCATTTTACAATTAAACATTTTTCCGTGAACAAATGTCTTAAATACCGTTAATGACGTCACCGTCATAGCAAAAATGACGACAACTAACTTCATGACGTCAGTCGACACAGAAACATGACGTCACCTGACAGACAGACACACAGACAGACAACTTATTTATATATATATAGATAATATATAATTCGCTGTTAAGATATATAACGTCATGAGATATTGACGTCATGAACCGTTATTTGTCTTTCCCTTGCTCATTCCATCCGTGTGCTCTAGTTTCCATCATATGTCATTGCAAAATTTCCTTTTTTTATTTTCATCTTGGGATTAAGAATAACCAGTTTCCGTCTTCTAATTTACTCAGTATGTCGTGAAGTAATAAAAAAATATTTGGACTTACAAAGTATCCTTTGATTGTCACTTATAACAAAGTCTCATACAAACCCCTAAAAGACCTCTTGTTAATAGAGCCTTTCCAAGGGTTGATGGTACCCGGGGCAAAATTAATTCCAGCGCCCCCCTCCTGAGAGGGTTACAAAGTATTCTTCTCCGTAAAAAATACTTCTATCACAAAACCACAATGTCATGCATTAGTAAAAGATTTGAACTGCTTGGATATATGATAGTATTGAAAAAAAACCACAACAGTTTATATTTGTTTCAAATTTTGCAAACTAAATACTGGGGAGATAATACCCACAGTTGCTATTTTTGTTTTAGAACGCAGATGAAAACTTACGCTCATATCAAAGATTTTAAGTGAAGAATAATCCTAAGATGTCGTGAGTTGAAAGTATATATTATTGAACTCTTGCAACTAGCACCATACTTCGCTTATTTCATTTTGCTGCTCACTGATCAACTTTTGCGAACAAACATAACAAAAATAAAATAGGTCAAATGAATGCTTTAACTCCCGTTTACGTTTCAACTCCCGCATATCGTCATCCCCGCTAGTGTGTTTTGTCTTCACGATTCCTATTGGTTGTTCTTTGAGATGGCCTTTGATATCATTGGTTGTTCTTAATGTTTCAACTCCCGCACATCGTCATCCCGCTAGTATGTTCTGATTTCACCATTCCAGTTGGTTGTTCTTTATGTTTCAACTTCCGCATATTGTCATCCCCGCTAGAATGTTCTGATTTCATGATTCCTATTGGTTGTTCTTTGAGATCATTGGTTGTTCTTTATGTTTCAAACCCCGCACATCGTCATCCCGCTAGTATGTTCTGATTTCACGATTCCTATTGGTTGTTCTTTGAGATGGCCTTTGAGATCATTGGTTGTTCTTTATGTTTCAACTCCCGCACATCGTCAGCCCCGCTAGTATGTTCTGATTTCACCATTCCCATTGGTTGTTCTTTCAACTTCCGCATATCGTCATCCCCGCTAGAATGTTCTGATTTCACGATTCCTATTGGTTGTTCTTTGAGATCATTGGTTGTTCTTTATGTTTCAACTCACGCACATCGCCATCCCGCTAGTATGTTCTGATTTCATGATTCTTATTGGTTGTTCTTTGAGATGGCCTTTGAGATAATTGGTTGTTCTTTATGTTTCAACTATTGCACATCGTCATCCCTGCTAGTATGTTCTGATTTCACCATTCCAGTTGGTTGTTCTTTATGTTTTAACTTCCGCATATCGTCATCCCCGCTAGAATGTTCTGATTTCACGATTCCTATTGGTTGTTCTTTGAGATGTTCTTTGAGATCATTGGTTGTTCTTTATGTTTCAAACCCCGCACATCGTCATCCCGCTAGTATGTTCTGATTTCACGATTTCTATTGGATGTTCTTTGAGATGGCCTTTGACATCATTGGTTGTTCTTTATGTTTCAACTCCCGCACATCGTCATCCCGCTAATATGTTCTGATTTCACGATTCCTGTTGGTTGTTCTTTGAGATGCTCTTTGAGATCATTGGCTGTTCTTTATGTTTCACATCGTCATCCCGCTACTATGTTTTGATTTCATGATTCCTATTGGTTGTTCTTTGAGATCATTGGCGCGCATCGTCATCCCGCTAGTATGTTCTGATTTCACGATTCCTATTGTTTTTTCTTTGAGATCATTGGTTGTTCTTTATGTTTCAACTTCCGCATATCGTCATCCCACTAGAATGTTCAAAGCAAGAAAACAAAGACACAGAGGGAAGTGAACCCTACCATTAATTTAATAGCCGGAGATTGAAAAATCTGAAAAAAAGACTCTTGATCCTACATATTTTTGACTATTGTTGCTTCTGTAACGTTTTCCTCGAGTTTACATTTGCCATTATGTAGTACATGCCCTCGGAGTTCTAAGGAGCTTTAGCAAACTCACCTGTTTGTTCAGATTTGAACGATACGTTGCTTGTCGTGTTTTTAACAGATTTAAAAATCCTTCCTAATAAGAAAAATCGGTGTCCGCCAGCAGTGCGCTGAAATCTTTTGGCGTTGCGCCACGGCACACTGCTGTTTTCCCTAACAATCAGCTATTCATTACCGTAAAGAAAACCTGTTCGGCATCGGGGTCAATTTCCAAGGATATTTGCTATTGCTCCCACTGCTCCACCTGAAGAAATTAAAACCCTATTCTTGTTTTGTTTTAACCCCCCCCCACCCTCAAAGGTTGTGAAGTACTCCTTTATTCCTCTAAAGGGTAATAACTGTGTATGTGGGTGTGCTAATGTTGTCAAAAAACAAAAAGATCAGTAAAATAAAAATTATAAAAATGACAAAATGAATGAATACAAAAAATGAATCTGCAAAATGTATTTTTTACGCATTTAAGTGTTTTTGTGGTTTACATCTGCTACGTATTTTACAGTTATTAAAAATAAATGGGCTCTACAAGCCGAGCCGTTCAAAGGAGAGGGGGGGGGGCAACCCGGACAGCTGATCTGGGTGCCACGGGGGGACTTGGCTGGGGGGTGCCCACTTTGATAAAAATTTTCATTTTGATTCGGCTTTTTTTGCTTATATTTGAGTCAGGAGGGGGGCGCTGTAATTAATTTTGCCCCAGGTACCATCAACCCTAGGAAGGGCTCTGTTAACAAGAGGTCTTTTAGGGGTTTGGATTAGACTTTGTTATTAAGTGACGATCAAAGGTAATATTTTTTCAGGGTATAAATATACTCTGAAAACTTTTTATCTTCTTCCTGAATTAATTAAAAAAAAAAACTTTCCATAAAATTAGTTTTTCAAAGACAAGTAAAGAGCTCTATTAAAGGTCCCATTAAACCACAAATAATCTTCCAAACATAAAACTAACACAGATCACCATTAATAAATAAATAAACCCCAAAATGAACAGAAATTACATCAAATAAACGAGTCAAACTCAAAACGAGCAGAAATTAACAAGAGTAAGGCTGACAAGCTCCATGCCTTTCCAAGACCAGAATATAATTTGCACCTTACTAAAAAAAAAGGAAATGAATAATGATTGACAGTTAAACATACATAGGCCTACACTAATATTTATTCCTTAAAGTCTTAATATTTTTTTTTATTCATTAAAGTTAAAAAAAAATGAAATTTTCTAAACTGTATTATGTTTTCAGTAAAGTGCAAGCTATGTTATACTTTTAAGAAAGCTTGGGGGTTGTCAGCCCTACTCATATTAATCTCTGCTCGTTTTGAGTTTTGCTCATTTATTTATTGTAATTTCTGTTGGTCCGGGGTTTTATTTACTTATTGATGGTAATTTGTGGTAGTTATCCGTTTGAAAGATTATTTGACTTTAATTCTGCTAATTTTTGGTTTAATGAAGCTTTTTACTTTTCTTTTAAAAATTTATTTTGTGGAAAAAAAATTTTTAAATTAATTTCGGATCATTTTTTTTTTATTGTCATAGTCATTTCATGGAAAAAGAAAATAAAGTTTTATATTTTTTCCGGCTTTTCTTTAAGAATCCATAAATTTTTAACATCTGTTTAAAAAGTTGTAATAGCAATAGTCCTGAAAGTTTTGAACTTAATACCCTCAGTCTGCTATCTAGCAATTTCAAATCAGTTTCGTTTGGGGAAAAGAGGCCGTCTGGGTGGCTAATTGCCCTCCTATCACTTTTGACTCTTAAAAGGGAACTAGGACTTTTAATTTTCAATCAAATGAGCTCCATCTGAAGTCTATAGAACCACCCCTTCGGTGGAAACCTTTTGTTCCTCCCGGGCATAACTTACAACCTTGCCCAGGGTTCTGGGGGATTGTGTCAACCCTGAGGGCCTGGTTGTATGATTTCTGGACTATTTTGGAACAAATGGCTATCAAAATTTCTGTCGGATGCGTTTGGGGAAAAGAGGACTTCGAAGGAGGGGGACTTGTTGCCCTCTGAACAGTTTTGTCTTGAAAAAGAGTACTAGAAATCTTAGTTTCCATTCAAAAGAGCCCCCCTCTGATGTTTACACGACCATCCCTTCTGTAACAATCTTATGTGCTATTAAGGGGAAGCGAGTATAACTAATAGTCCTTTCCCTGACGGCTGTAGGGGGTTGTCATCCCGAAAGACATTATTACTTGATCTTTAAACTATGCTGAACAAAATGGCTGTCTCAAAGTTTTGATCAGATGTGTTTAGAAAAATGATGGGGGTGTGAGGGGAAGTCTTGTTGCCCTCCAATCACTTTTGACTCTTAAAAAATGCACTTGAACTCTCAATTTTAATTCGAATAAGCCCATTATTAAAGTTTCTACGACAACTCCTTCTATACAGAGTGCCTTGGTCAGGCAAAAAAAAAAAAAAAAAAAAAAAAAAAAAAAAAAAAAAAAAAAAAAAAAAAAAAAAAAAAAAAACAGCACAATAGCAGTGCTATTGCGCTGCTTATAAAAGCTAATATCTCGGTAAATTTAGTCATGACACTAGTGCGCTATCAAAAATGAATAATTGGTTTGAAACATACATATTGCAATGTGCCTTCTGCTATCATTATGCATTAAGTATGGGTGTATGTTAATCTGATAAAATGGATGTATATGTAAAGTTATTGACAGGGTTGGTCTATATTTTGTCATTGAAAAATGCTTCGTGATTTTTCATAAGTACTTTTTTCTTCTTCTTCGGTTCGTTGACAAAAAAAAAAGAAGAGAAAACATGATTAGGAAAGAACCAAGAATACGAGGGTAATTTCGGCCAGCAGACAAAAAGAAGCGAATAGACTAAAGACAAAAGCGGCAAGCAAGGGCACCGGCAGAAATTTATCAGGGGACAGACGCAAAAATGGCAGTGGTGGCTGGATGACGGAATATATTTCGGTTTTTTTTTCGTAGGAATAAGTTAATTTTTAAATATTTTTAGGAAAAACTCTAATAAAAAGAGCAATGAAATTCCATGCAAAATGAAACAAAATACAGTTAATTTCAAAGGACAAGGATTTCTTGCAAAGAGGTCAATTTATTTAATCAATAATACATTTGATTATTATGTATTTAGTCTTAAAAGAAAATCAAACTGAAAGCAAAACTACAGAAATACGTTCAGACAAAATAGACGTGATTTGTGTACTTGTCAAGACAGATTTGTAATTGTCTTCATGCAATTTCCTACGCCTTAGAATAGTTTACAGAAAGAGTAGAGATACTCAAAAATCATCCTGTCTGCATAGTTACCACGTTTTAATTTTTTACCGGTCATGTAAAATGTGCCTCTTTCATAACAGGACAATTCTCCCCCTTGAACTTAAATCCCTTATATATTCAGACATTTAAAATAAATAGAATAGCGAAAGAAAAACAAAATTCAAACTTACTACCCAACTGTTAAAATGATCGTCTTTCTTTTTATTGATTAAATACAAAAAACGAGTTTTTTCCAACTGAGAGTAACGAGCGACATCAAAACTTCAAATAAACAGAAATTATTATATATATGAAAGGGGTTGTCCCCTCCTCAACGCCCCGCTCTTTACGCCAAAGTTCGACTTTTTCTGACAACTCCGCTTTTTAAAACAAAAAAATCCTCCCTCATGATAAATTCCTCCATGGAAAGATCCTCCCACGTAACCCTCTTCCCCGACCCCCCCCCTCAACGCGAAGAAGTCCTCCTGAAAACATCTGCACACTTCCCAACAATCATTACTATATGTAAACAATGGTCAAATTTTGTAACTTGCAGGCCTTCCCCCGAGGACTGTGGGGGATTAAGTCGTCTCCAAAGACATAAGTATTAGGTTTTTAGACCATGCTGAACAAAACGGCTATCCCAAAATTTTGATCCAGTGACTTTGGGAAAAAATGAGCGTCGGAGGGGGCCTAGCAGCCCTCCAATTTTCGGTCACATAAAAAGGGCACTAGAACTTTTAATGTCCGTTAGAATGAGCCCTCTTGCGACATTCTAGGACCACTGGGTCGATAGGGTCACCAGTGAAAAAAAAAACAAATAAACACTCATCTGTGATCTGTCTTCTGGCAAAAAAAAAAACAATCCACATTTTTGTAGATAGGAGCTGGAAACTTCTACAATAGGACATTCTTGTAGATATGAGCTTGAAACTTCTACCAAAGGGTTTTTTGATACGCTAAATCTGGTGGTGTGATTTTCGTTAAGATTCTATGACTTTTAGGGGGAGTTTCCCCCTATTTTCTAAAGTTAGGCAATTTTTTTAGGCTCGTAACTTTTGATGGGTAAGACTAAACTTGATTAAACTTATATATTTAAAATCGGCATAAAAATACAATTCTTTTGATGTAGCTACTGGTTACTACAGTTCGTTACCACGAACTGTTTGATAAGATAAGATTTATTCATCATGATATACGCATACAATGTTACATTTTACTAATCCCCAAAGGCTCTTTGCCTGTCAGGAAGGGGTAAGACAAACGAGTCACTTATTCAGAGAAGAAAAAACAAAAAAAGTTGGCACATGTTTTTTTTTCATGTGCCTGATTGGTTACTCATGTGCCTGATTTTTGAAAAACGGGGGAACACCCCCAAAAAAGCAAGCGATCTTGTTGAAAACCGCTTTATTAGATATATCATATCAAATAACCCTGTCGTAGAGGTTTCAAGTTCCAACCTTCGAAATGTGAAATTTTACATTTTCTTTCAGAAGAAAAATCGTCGATGCAATATTCGTTTATTTGTTGTTTCTTTCCAGGGATGATTGTACCAACCCGAAGATCGGAGATAATTGAAAGGGAGCTCACTCAAACGTAAATGTTAGGCTCTTTTATAAGTGACCATACAGATTGGGCAGGGGGAAAGTCTTGTTTTCTGCCCTTTTTGGGCATCAAACTACGACTTTACTACGAAGAGGAGGAATTTGCAATCAGTTTAAAATTCTGAGAAGCTAATTGATTAAGAGTATCAATAACTCTATTTTAGACTTCCCAGTTGCAAAAGAAGTAATACCACACGATGGCAGTACTAGATTCAACCCAGTTGATTGGCTTGCAGCCAACAATGGGGCAACACACATTTTTCTCGTGGTTTTTTCACTATTATGCTCCCTTTCCTTTGGTTTCCTTATAATTACTTTATTTCCCCAAATTTTCAGGGGGCATGGTTCGCCACTGCCCCCTGCCGGCACCCATGGTGGTAAGGATCTCTAAGTCCTTGCCACCATGTGTGCAAGGGGCAAATTTGAAGCCAATTATCGTAAAGTAAGTGAAAATGACAGTAATGCCTGAAAAATCAACCCCTTTCTGTGGATGCTTTAATTATCCATAAAATAAAGATGATATCACCAAAGCTCTAAATTCTAATATTGCTTCTGTTTCTTTTGATTCTGCTTTAAGCAGCCTTGTGCAGCCTTATTAGCAATGACCTAGGCATAAAGCAAGTAGTTGGAGAAGCAATTGAAAACAGACTTGAGATTAATAGTAACATTTCCTTAAATAGCGACTTGGGATAATAATCAATAAATGTTCTATACGCAAATTTAGTTAAAAGTGATCTTACAAAATATTATTAAAAATAAATACATATTAACATAGAACCTGTCACAAACAGACCTATGAAAGCAGGAGCTAAAAAAGCAAGATTAATACTAGGAAGGCGTTTGTTCATCATTCTCTTTCATTTCAATGAATTGCCTCGTTTCATGACAGTTTATTTATGAGTCCTGGTTTAACTTCGCTGAAGTAAGGGTGCTGGGACCATAAAAAAAAAATCATTATAGTTGTATTGGTTTTATCTTGTCATAAGTTTTTCTTCCTATATATTTATGTTTTGCTGAGGTCGGCCCTTGGACATCGTGCCGAAATATTCATTCTAATTAGTTTCCCACTGTCTTGCGAAAAGAATTTCCATTTGTTTTTCTTGTTTTTGGTGTTTCTCAACTATTTTATTATTGTTTCAATCGAAGAGCGTAATTTACTAAGCAAAAAATATCTAATTCTACCATATCTTGACATTACAATACCACTCTATACAAAAAAAAAAATCAAGTGTAGTATAATCTCATTATTATTTAAATTATAGAAATTATAGGATTTAAAACAAAACTCATATTCTACGATAATTCATTATTACTGCAAGCAAAGTCAGTCGAGGGAAAATAGCTTAGCTTTTGGTTCACCGGATTTAACTTTTGGTGAAAAAAAAATTCAAATAGCCTTGATTTGCCGATAGAGCCTTAAAAAGCACCAATGGAGACTGGAGCTACCAGAAAAGCGGATAAAGAAGCACTGGCAGGTTTTTCCGGCATTTGGGGTTTTTCCGGATTTTTCCGGAAAAAAGGTTTTTCCGGTTTTTCCGGAAAAATCCCCAATGAAAGCAAAACTTTACTGATAACTTAACACGCCCTGATTTAATAATAACTTGATGTTTTCTACTAGTTCAAGCATTTTATTTTTTAGGAGAAGCATATGGTTGTATTCGTTGAAAGTAGTGTTTTAGAAGAACCTCTTCTGAAAGGGCATGGGGCATTTCTTTCTATCAGAGACAAGCTTATGTCATTCAAAGAAGGCAAAGACGACTTAACAGACAAAATTGACTTTATAGCCTGCTTGGGTGGTGATGGAACACTACTTTATGCTAGTTCCCTATTCCAGGTTAGTGCTTCTCTTATTTTTTTTAAATTATAATAATAATATACTGTAATAAAAGGGCTTTTTATTCTTTAAAGAACCACTTTCTCTAAAAAAAAACTTGTCATTACTTTTCTTGAAAGAGTTGGTAGATTCACCCACAACCGCCTCTCAGGGGAGGTTGTTCCATTCCTTTACTACTCGGTTTGAGAAGGCCATCTTTTCGACTTCTTTATTGAAAGTGTTTTGTTTTGGCTTAAATTTTCTATTCTCGCAAATTATTTGTGTTGAAGAATAGTGTCCAATGCTATTGTAGTTTACTATTGTGTATACAATGTATTGTAATTATTATTGTGTTTTATGATGATAAGAGGCACCAATCAATGCTGTAGGACTTTTGGCTGCAACACTTACTGCGGGAATATCAGGTTCGATGCTGGAATCTTACAGCTACTTTGCTTTATAAATATGGTTATATTTTTTTTAAGTTTCATAAACAGTTTAAATCCGCTGTTGCCACTGTTGGCAACACTGTTGGCATGAAGCTCGACCTAGAATATAACTAGGTTAAATAATAATGTTTAGGGTGGAAAAACTTCTGAACACCGGATATGAAGACTTAAAAGTACGGTCAAAATTAGGTTTAGGGTAGCATTCGCGTGCATTATGTGACCCCATTTGGGACAATTGTACGATACATTCAGATTTTGTCCAATATGGTACTAAATTATTTCGTGTTTTTCTCTAAGAGTTTGATTCAATGTTAATAAAAGTATTGTCTTAAAAGGGGTTATTTACCCCAGTTGGTTTTAAATATCTACTACTACTAATAATAATAACTCACCGCAGCACTTAGCCGCCTGAGGCCAAGACAGATACACACGCTCCTCCTCCATCCAAATCTATATTAAAGCCTCCCTCTTTACATCCTCCCAGGAATATCCCATTTCCTTCAAATCCTTAAAAAGGTGGCCGAAGTGCTCTATATTCGGCAGTCTGGTTGCTCAAACGGGTAGATAAAAGACAAACACTCAGACAAACACAAATATTTGACAAACCATCTTCTGCCTTTTGAAGATCTCTGGCTTCAGGGCCATTCTTGAGAAGTCTCGTTATCGTAGCTTCCGATATCTTGTCTTGGTTTCGAAACTTTTCTTCTTAATCTTGTGAAAGACACCCAGGACCGTGGTTGTTCTACGGTTTACATCTTCACTGCACTCATCTTTACAAATAATACTACCGACGTAAGTGAATTTATTCATTTGATCCATCGTCTCCTTATCCTAAAACACGTCTTCCTATTCATTTATTCCTAGTCTAAGTAAATTTATCATCTTAGCATTAATTTTCAAGCCTAATCTTGCATCCGAACTCTAAAAGCCTCTAAAAATTCACTCATTTGGTTAATATTTTCATCTAAAACACTCAATCTTCTGCATAATCTAATTCTAGATGGGTTATAATTACCCATTCGATTCCATGCTCTCCCGTAGCCTTTGTCAAAATATGGATCACGGAACAGAAAGGGGGAGAGGGAAACAATTGCAAAATTTCAGCCTAGAAAATTACTTTTATAGCCTTTCTCTCTCTCTCTCTCTCTCTCTCTCTCTTTATCTCTCTCCTCTCGTATTGGGGAAAGACAGACCGTTTTCCTCACAAAGGCCTAACGCCTGTCATTCATTAGTATTGATTCAAAATACTCTATCTGCAAAACTCGCTCAACCAAAAAAATCTTTAAAGTTTCAAACTTAAAAAACTAGAGTTTACATTATAGCTAAAGTTAAAGTCTACAATTTTTTTGGTTCAATTG